>NC_040042.1:34541617-34804840 GCF_003713205.1 Coffea eugenioides | reverse complement strand
TAAAATGTAGTTAAAACGGTTGTCTTATAAACGACCAGCGCTTTACGGCATTCGTCCATCAGACAGTCAGGAGACCCCAATTTCGTTGAATACAAAATTATTTATCGGAAAGCATAAAAATTAACACGCCGGTGCCGGTTTTGTTGTATAAAACATCGAAGACGAAGCTTTGTGTACTAAACAAAGCCATGGTGGGGCCACCGAAGAGGAAGCGTAATAGGTACTAAACACACAGCCATGTTGGGGCCCGCAGTGATGGGTGTGTTTGCAGACAGGTGGTGAGGTCGGACGAAGGCAAAAATTTGGTAAAGAAGAAGTCAAGGCGGAATAGACAGAGGTGGTGTCTACTGGCGTAAATTCAGGCGCAGGCGGTGACGGTACATATATCTGAGGAAGGCCCTTCCGAAGCTGTGGTGAAAGAATGCAGCGGCGTGGAACAGAAGTAGAGAAATCAAAGGTGAGTACTTTTGTCCATAACTTTGAAACTCATGACATGGTGCAGGAAACAGAGAACGGAAGAATGGGGATGGATGGTTGCGGCAGGTTAAGGTCATTTGACCTTAACCAAGAACCTGAGTGTGACCGACACACATTCATTGAAGAAAGCGGTGGTTCAATAGGAGGACACGAAGATGAGGAGGCCAATGAATTGGTGGGCGCAATAGGCGTGGATGACGTAATGAAATTAACATTTGACACGGAAGAAGAAGCTGGGGAATTCTATAATTTGTATGCGAAACTAAGCGGATTTGGGATTCGTAAAAGTAATGGCAAACGAGATGCAGATGGCATTTCAAGATTTAGAAAATGGGTATGTTGCTGTGAAGGTTATAGGAATGAAAAGTGGTTTAATTATGAAGACCGGAAAAGAGAAGCAAAACCAATCACAAGAACCGGGTGTGGGGCTTGCTTTCGCGTGAAATATGACATAGAATCGGTAAAGTATGTGGTGACACGCTTCATTATGGAGCACAATCACCCGCTGGCATCAGAGGCAAGTGTGCAACACATTAGGTCGCATAGAAAAGTGAGCGATGCAGAATATGCGCAGGCAAAAAGTCTAAAGTTGGTTGGGGCCAGAATATGCCAGATAATGAAACATTTTGTTATCAAAGCTGGAGGGTATAGTAACGTGGGATTTTGCATTAAGGATCTGTATAACCGAATGGACGAGGAACGTAGAAAAGATATTTTTAATGGCGATGCAGAAGGGGCACTTGGGTTCTTGGCAGCGAAGAAGGATGCCGATGAGATGTTCTTTTATAAATATGATGTGGATAACGAAGGAAGATTGGCAAGGTTGTTTTGGGCAGATTCTAAATCTCGTGCGGACTTCAGTGTATTTGGAGATGTATTGGTGTTTGATACAACATACAAAACAAATAAATACCGCAAGCCACTAGTTGTACTTGCAGGGGTAAACAACCATTTGAACAGTACTATTTTTGGCTGTGCCCTGCTATCAGATGAGAGGATTGAAACATATGAATGGGTGCTAAGTACATTTGTAGAGGCTATGAAAGGTAGAAAGCCAGTAG
Organism: Coffea eugenioides; assembly: GCF_003713205.1. Lineage (NCBI taxonomy): Eukaryota > Viridiplantae > Streptophyta > Magnoliopsida > Gentianales > Rubiaceae > Coffea > Coffea eugenioides. The sequence goes on along the minus strand of NC_040042.1, from coordinate 34,803,302 downwards.
CAGTGATGACAGATGGGGACAGTGCAATGCGAAGAGCCATAAAGAATCTTCTCCCAGATGCTTGTCACAGGCTATGTTCGTGGCACTTGCATAGAAATGCACGGAGTAATATTCGCTGCGAGGAGTTTAATAACAGGTTGTATAACCTGATGGAGAGAAAGTGTAGCACTCTTGAGTTTGAGGATCGGTGGGCTAGGTTGGTTAATGAATGTGGGGTGGTAGAGAATGAGTGGGTGAAGGAGTTATACCGTAGGAGAAGGTTATGGGCAGAGGCCTATTTACGCGGTAATTTTTTTGCAGGTATGAGAAGTACTCAAAGGTGTGAGAAAATGAATGCTTTTTTGAATGAGTACTTGAATGAAAAAATGCGACTATATGAATTCGTTAGAAGTTTTGATTTGGCAATAGCGTGGCTTCGACATACTGAGAGCAAAGCAATTCACACAAGCGAAAACACAAAACCAGTCTTAACCACAATCCTGCCCGAATTAGAGTGGAGCGCAGCGGAGGTGTTTACAAGGAATGTGTTCTTCATGGTGAGGAAGCATTTGAACAGGCAAGGACTTCTAATTTCTGAGGGCTGGAGCGAGGATGGAGGGAGTCGTACGTATTATTACTCGAAATATGGTGGACACGGAATAAGTTGGAGGGTGGATTATGATAGGTCAATGGAGAATCTAATCTGCTCTTGCATGAAATTCGAGTCAAAGGGGATTCCTTGTGCTCACATGTTTCGCGTGATGGTGGTAGAAGGAATGAACAGGATCCCAGAAGCATGCATTTCGAAGCGGTGGACAAAGGGAGTTTACTGTAGTAATAATGGAATGAAAGCATTTGTTGCAGACGAACAACTGACACAAATGGCCAGATATGGCACTTTAAAGTCCAGCTGTAATACTATGTGTTACTATGCCTCCTACATGGATGACGCGTTTAATGACCTGCAGCAGATGTTTGACAAGCATTCCGTGGACCTAAAGGAGAAGTGGATTGACAGGGGATATGGGGGAGACGGATTTGCAATGGATTCAAGAGTGAGGAACGATAGAAGTAGAAGAACATTCGGGCTGTTAGATCCCAGGGTGTCACGGTGTAAAGGTGATCACAAGCATGCAGAAGCAAAGAAGAAAAGAAAGTGTGGTCATTGCAGGTACTATCGGAATTGCATACGTAGTTATACAGTAGTTAATTGATATAATACATGAAGTGGACAGTGAAGGTAATAATGAAGAAGTGGGTATTTTTCGTTCTTATTATCAACAGTAGCAAATAAAAACATAATTAAATGTGCATCCAAAGTTGTTGGCAATGCAAGAAAGTTGAAGTGGTGTAATGTTAGCATTGTGCTTAGTTGACGTGATTACTTGTAGTCACAAATTATTTGACATGTGATATATGGGTTGAAGATTGCAAGCAGGGCACAACCAACGAACATGCCCATACAAAAAGAATTCGCACAACACAGCAGTTCATGATGATTATATGGAAAATTGTTTGGATGACTCGCTGGAAAAATCATTTGAAATTGGTACGGGCTGGAGCGACTCAGGCGAATGGAGAGGACCTGTGGTTGTACCACAACCACAGGGTAGCGGTGGAAGGGACACAGTTGGCCAACAAAGAAGTCCAGGAGAAAGATGAGGCACTACTGGAGGCCTTGCTTCGGTTTGCAGTTACGCAATAAATAAGGCAGGTTTTGGTGAGTAGAGGTGCAAGAGTAGTGTTTCCATGAAACAAGTACGAAACTGTAGAAGGGGAACGGTTTGTATCTTTCCTTCGCATTAATTTGTTTTGAGCATGAGAAGGCTACAAGGTATTCGTGAATGTGGGGGTATGCTGGGTACAGGTTGTGGTGGTGTTTAAAAAAATGTGATTCCGTTACCATTGAAGTGTAAATAATGTAAGTTTGAATGTGTCATGGGCCATTGTAAGGTGTTATGACGACAGCCACTGAAAGGTAGTAAACAGTCATTGTACTGATGCAGTACCTGTTGGTAAATGGCATTGTTGTTCTTATTTCACTGCTGTTGCGTGTGTAAATCCTATTATATATTCTTATACAATGTGTGAAATGCAGAGGTTGAAAGAGATGGTATGGTTGTGCATGGAAGTAGCAGCCGTGACGACAGACAGGTTACAGAGCAACACCGGCTTGAGGGATTGTCTTTTGTTATGTATCGGTGGGGTGAAGAGTATTCAAGGTTGCTAGGCCATGGGTAAGTCATTGTAGTTCCACCGAAGGTTGCGTCGTAAGCAGTGCAGTAGCAAATAGTGCTACTGCACTTGGGTAATATTCTTTCTGTCAAGCCAGTAAGCCTTTTTGACAGTTTATACGAACCTTAATCCCGAGCAACCCTCAGAAGCAGGTAACTGTTGTTTATAGGTTAATAGGAGAGTAAGTAGTTGACAAATTGTTTATTAGAGGAACCAAAGTTGTTCCTTTTTTGTAAATAGGAAATTAAGTGGAAGCGTATGTTGCGCAAAATCTCTTGGTGGGATAGACGTTTCCTTAGTGGGTACTTGGGAATCAGCTTCAGTTGCCCAGCTTTTGTAAACTGGTGCCTTACGCTGCTGCTATAAACTGTTTTTACGATATGGGCTGTTTGTTCCTCTCATTGCTATCCAAACCAATGACCGAAAAGGCCCAACGCCTTTTCTCTTGCCCATCGTTCCATTCAGGTGTAGGAACAGTAACATCTGTTTCTCCCGATCTACTTTCATTGCTCACAATGCTTATGCGTCTCTTCAGTGCACCAATAACAATGGTATTATCAGTTATATGTATATATGTATATTAATTTATGTAATATAATTAATATTATAAATTATACTACTAATTATACAAATGTACTAATAGAAATTATTAATTAGTTCGAGTAACTTTACTAATACATTTGTACTAATATATTTAATTAGCCAATAACTATCAATTACGATGTGGTTTGTAATATATTTATTAGGGATAATTTAAGAAACCTCCCCTGAGATTTGTGACACTTTCAGTGGCACCCCCTGAGGTTGTAAAAATTTGACTGACCTCCGTTGCCTTTGAGTTATTGGGTCCCTTAGCTGACATCATGAAGGCGAAAATTACAAATATATGGTATGAAGTTGGGATTTATTAGTGATGTTGGGGATTATTATTTACCATTTAGTTGGGGAAAAAGGCATCTACAGTGATTACTGAAGCCTAACAACAATGTCACAAACTTAGAGAGTAATACATGAAGTAAAGCTGGATTAGGGAGTAAGGCACCATTTTTAGAAAATGGTACAGTTTTTTTGTTATGAAACAAAAAAATGGTAGGTTATCTACGTAATATAAGTCAAAAATAGTTTAAAAAGGAAATGTCCCATAAAGTACCAACTCTTTATGGCTTTTGTGTATTACATGAATGAAGTACCACGTTTTGTATGAACATTTCATTATAAATATTTGAAGTATTTTGTTAAATACTTAAAAATTTGCAAATACAATTCAAATATATGGAATGAGAGATGTTTACGAAAGGAAAACTAGCATTTTTTGAAATATTTAATATAAATGAAACATTTTAAAGTAAACAAAATAAATTGTTTGCTATAATATACTAGTTCTTTACGGGTTTGTTCCATTATATGAGTTAAGGACTAGCTGTTTAAGAGTAATTGACTTCGAAACAGAAGCGCAACTTTGAAATACGCTATTTTAATTTTAGTAAATTTGTTTGTATATGAGAAATTGGTTAACTAGCGCAGTGAATTGAAACCCTGCTTATATATCGTGTTGCATTGATACAAAAGGCTTTTGTGTCATGATATAAATAAGCTGGAAAAATGTAATGCATTAAATGTGAAGATTTATAGTAACAACAAGTTTCATTTAAATTGTTTTGTTGTAAATATTTAAGGGTTAATCGCACTTTATCCCCTTTAAGTATAAGCTGTTTCTCACTTTACCCCCCAACGTTTGTTTTTCCTCAGTTTACCCCCTCCGTCAGCAATTGCACCGTTAAAAACTTCAAGATTTCAAAATTGCCATACGAAAAGGGCCGTTGGTTTTAGCTGACAAAAATGCCCCTCAATGGTGTCTGATGCTTTTAGCCTACTTTTTCCCTCAAAGAGCCGTTGGTTGGTATTAGCCGTTGGTTGGGTTCTATAAAATGTGGTATTGTGCAGCCAATTTTTCTCATAAATTTTAGCAAATTCCAAAGTTCCTAAAATTTCTCTCCAAAGTTCCTAAAATTTCTCTTTGTCAACCAAAAGCATCATAAAATGTCACAAAGTGTTTCAAATAATGTTGAAAGATCACCCCAAAAAATGTGGGGATGTGGTAAAGAGGCACCATTGTGCACCTCTTGGACACTTGAAAATCCGGAAAGAAGATTTTACGGCTACTCAAATTACAATGTAAGAATTTTTCATTAATAATTTGTTAATATTGTCTTTAATTTGGTTCTATACCTGAATAAGTTAGAAAGAGTTTAAACAACTATTTTTTTTTATTTAGAACCGACATGCATGTGGGCACTTTTCAACAATGGATTTAAATTTATTTTTAACCGACAAGTAAATTTCTATTTAAGGCACCTTGGGTATTCTGTGAGTATAATGGATGAAAAGTATAAAGAGTTGGTCTTTTATTCAATAATGGATTTATTTTTATTTTATCCGATAAATAAATTTCTATTTATGGCACCTTGGGTACTATGCTGTTGTAATGGAGGAAAGCCATAAAGAACTGGTTTTTTATTCAACAACGAGTTAATTTTTATTATATCCGATAACTAAATTTTTGTTTAAGAAAAATGGGTACTCTGTTCTTATAATGAACAAAAGCTTTGAAAAGTGGGGCTCTTTTATTCAACAACGGGTTTATTTTTATGTTATCCGACAAATAAATTAGTATTTAAGAAAAATGGGTACTCTGTGAGTATAATGGACGAAAGTTATAAAGAGCTGGTTTTTTATTCAATAATGGGTATATAAAGAGTTGGTCTTTTTTTTTTTTTTTGGTCCCGTGCCAGATGGAGGGAAATTTCCCTCTATTATTCCGGGGTAATTTTGGAAACTTGCATTTCATAAACCAGCATATATGGGTATTTTGGGTTGTTTAGTGTTTTCATAAGGATATTATTGTCTATTCAATATTCCGTTATGTGCATTAGAGTTGACTGTTAGTTTTTGGGGTAGACTGAGGAAAAACAAACGTTGGGGGGTAAAGTGAGAAACGGCCTATACTTAAAGGGGATAAAGTGCGATTAACCCAATATTTAATTTCACTGCAAACTTCAATTGCAGGTGAAGAACAATCTGGGACAGACGAAAAATAAGAACAGGACTAAATTAGTTAGTTGTGGGTATAACTGTTAACATATTCTGTGTTAAAGTTTAAAATTGTCAGAGTTACACAACACACGTGGCGATTGCTCACAGCTTGGCTTTGTTGGTGGGGACTCCCAAGTAGTTTGCATACTCATTCCTCCGGCTACACATCCTTGTTTGCGGGGAGGGGCCATGGGTGCTCAGCCTTTGGCATTATGAATTCGCTGACATTCGTGAGCTTTGCCTCTACCAAGCTCATCCGTAAATGTCTGCGTCCCGGCACTTGTGTTCGGACGCTTACAAACACATGATTCCCGTCCACCAACTCCACCGCGAAGGCACCGTTTCCCTGTCGCCTTTTGGAGCTTGAATGCAGTTTCCAAAATTACCTGTATTTGACGTAGCCTTTGGTCCAGCACTTGTGAGTTGTCCGACACATTGGATGCCAAACGAAATATTTCTGCACTTTTTTCTAAGACTTTCTTTCTCAGGCCCATGCACTGAACAAGCAGGTCCTCGTACCAGTGTCTAGGCACCTAAGCGGGAACAAATGGGTGTATTAACACAAATTGCGCAAATTAAATGGCGGGTGAAGTACAATACGAAGAATGCCATACCACATCACCAACAGCACATGGAAGAGGCAACCCTATTACATCGCCACCAACTCTGTGAATGCCCTCTTGCTCCAGTGATCCATCAGTTTGTATGCACAAAACAGACCAGGGAGGGTAATTAATTGGATGTTTCAGTGACGGTGTTGTAGCCTCACTTAGTGGCAACTGGTCACACATATGAATTACGCACTCCTTCCCACTGGGTGCCAACGTGGAGGAAGTCATTGGTTTCATTAGCCTGCTGCGCACAAACTCGTCATACGTAGCATATGGAGGGGGATCAGGGTATAGGCTTGCAATGGGCAGTCCATGAAGCACATCATGTAGCCTGTTTCCCGAAATTGTATCAGTGCTGTACATATCTGATGGCCGATGGGGAGGTTGCTTTGCACATACACCTGCATACACCTGCCTAATAACCCTCTCGCCCAGGTAGTAAAATCTTCCCATGGGGCCATCCAAAAGCAATCTCGTTGCAGTTAGTTCCTTGGATTTGAGATACCGACTCGGCAATGCCATTGCAGGGAAGGGCAGCCAGTTGACCTATGACACACAATTCGATACTTGCGTAAGTACATTTGGTTTGTTCAACAGGCGGAACAAATTCATAACATTAAAATAACACTTCAGCGGTAGAAACTAATGGATGTTCTAAGTACGGGAACTAACGTCTTCCGGGTTAATGGTGTCAATTGCGCGGCGAAAATGTTCGACCGTAGACGGTGATTGTCGGTTGGCTCTATTACACGAGCGCCATCGCCACATTGTGGGCAATACGTCCCTCTCGTCCTGTTTGAGTTTATACGGACTTAACTGAAGAATTTCATAAGCCCACACCTACACGTGGTCGTACAAATTATGTCCACCGTTCGAGATGAACACTAACTGACAGAAAAGTTTATGTAACGGAACATGGAAATGTGGAATTGACACAGAGTGAAGGCAATTCTGGACTTACCTCCCAAACGAAGCAAAAGCCGCCAAGGCTTTTCGTCAGGCGTCGGGAGACGGCGGACATAAATCTGTACAAGGTTGCCATCCCCGCCCCTCCCCAGTTATAATCCCCTATACGATCTACGTCCTCCAGCGCAGGCAGACAGCACAGGTTAATTGTTTCGGCCGTGTTGCTAAGTAAAGTGCGGCCAAGCATGTGTAGAAAGAAAGCTCTAGTCAGATGTGCCAGCTGGACGTCGTCGTTCTCGTCAATCGCCTTGTCTTTGTAGAATGACAATATATCGGTAACTCTGATGGCACCGGCAGAAGCAAAAGCTGGCACCCAACCCAATTGCTCCTTGATGTAATTGGCATTTTCCCTAACATTGTAATCCCACGGAATGGGCAAGCCGCCCACTGCAACACCGGTTATACAGGTGAAGTCCAAGGGTGTAAGTGTCATCTCTCCGAAAGGCAAGTGGAAGGAGTTTGTTGAGTCCCACCATCGCTCCGCAAGTGCGACAGGCAACTTCCTATCCCTATCGGCCAGGGGCAAGTGGCTCAGAAAATCCCCAAACCCAGCACTAACAACTTTCGCGGCCACCTTACGAGGCAGCCTCTTCCACCACTCCATAATTTCGACTGACGACCCTCTAGGATAAATTGAATAGACTTCCTGTGCATTAATGTACAACCAATTCAGCCATTTATATGTACGTATAAACCAAATGAGGAGTTAGGGCAAAATAAGCACAAGTAATTGCAGCAATTGATTCTGCAACATTTACCCCCTGTGCAAGGAAAATGTGTGATATGTGGGTTTTCCGATCAAGCAGCAGTTCTTGCGAGTGTTGTTCATCACGCGGTGGCCGGTAGCGATGGAGCCTGCCCATCGCACGGCTGTTGGAGTTGGATTTTGGACGAATATTGTGACGGCGCAGCCTATCACAAAATCCCTGTCGCCCCACCCGCGATTATGAACAGCTTTGCCGTTAAGTGTTGCGGCCTTGTAGGTGCGTAGGCGTCTTTCTTCGCGAGAAATTTGAACGGCTGTGGCCAGGTTGGGCGTGCAATGCCCTTGTACTTTCTAAGTAGGGTTGCACATTGGGAAAAATGTGTTACAGTGACGGACGGCGCGTGTGCTAAGCATGTTTTCATTGGCCTTTCAGTTTTACTTGGACGCCTAAGGAAACAGGTGGCCAACCTGCGCGTCGTAAGCAATTAAAATGTCTCCGAACGTTTCATTATGGCAAGGGGGGAAATTGGGGATTAGACTAAAAGATGAAAAATTTTGAATTTAAAAACAGAAACCGCAATTTTGGGACATTAACAGCTAAAATTGAAAAGGAACCTGTAATGGATTGTCCGGACGATAAACGAATACGGGTTGCCACAGCTCCAATGACACTACTATGTGACACGGGTTAATATTTGATATCAAAATAACCCGTCAACATATTTCATAGTAGAGGTACTCGGCTGTGCAACGCACAGCCAGGGACGTGTACAACATTAGTTAAATACATAGCAACAAATGTTAAAATACATAATGAATAGAAATATACGAAAAATAATAAGTATAAAAACAATTACAATTTGCTGTGAAAAGAAATTTCATATATAAAGTTAACCCAAGTATATCATATTTGGAAAAAGAAATTTTAACCAATATTATCTGTACGTAATGATACCAACCCAGAAAAGATGGGGAATCCATTATGAGTGCATTATCCGTTTAATAGTAGCATAGTTGTAGTTGTAATTAAATGAAGAGTAGCGCTAATGTTTCCAAAATTGTAATAATTATAAACTATATAGAAAGCCACAAAAAACCTGTCACTATCTCCAACATCCAAAAAAAAATTTACAAACTTGCATATTTTTGTTTGTTTTTTGAGAGAAATAGCGAGTTAATCTATCCATTTAAATCATGTGTAATAGCATTAGAAATAGATGAAAACATTATCTAACGAAATAGTTATAGAATATGTATAGCAAGTTCAAATGAAAACATGAATTGGCATATTTGTAAATGTACATATGCAATTTGAAATCCAACAATTAGTTTGATTGCAAATATGTGTTCTTAATCAAAATTGAATTTTGTAATAATATTTTGTAGAGTGACAGTCTAAGCTGAAAGCCTCAATACTAACTTCCACCGCCAAATGCATTCCTTTGAAAAGTGCAATTGTTTTAGCTAGTGAAATGAACAAAATATGATTAACTTCTTTAGCCAAAAAGTCCTTGCACGTGTCGGGTCCAATGCCTAACAATCAGCTCAAACTCTAATTACATTATCTATCATTATGGGCAATACAAAGGGATAAGAGTAAGTCATATAGAACCAGTTTAAGTAAAAGATTCTGAAATCTAATTTTGCACTTCTTTATGTCGAAGCTATCATTTGCTATAAGTAAAACCATGAAAATTAACTACCTATCATGGATACAAGCTAGTGATCCAAAATGTTGAATGAAGAGATATAAAATATTATCTTCGAATTCGAAATCGCTAGCCCTAACAATTATTTTACACGTCATCCACAATCTCCATTTTGTAAGCAATTTTCACAATTAATAAACTGTATATAAATTAAAATATAATTACCTATCCACAAATTAAGAGACTCTGATTATTGTTTAATTTAATAAGCATCATTTTTTTCTTCCTGATCCTCGTTTACCTTCGATTTTCATTTATTAGATTTTGTTGTCCTCTATTGTAGTACTATCACCCTATTATGACATAACAAATTTTTAAAAAAAGGGTTGGTAATCTGCATAATGGTGTTATTTATTTTATGAGGGAAAAGTAGTTACAATTCTTTCATTGTTAGCCTAAAAATTGTTCATGTAATCACCACTCATCTTGTTGTCAACCTTAGTCTATTATTTTCCCAAAAATTAAAATATGAAGAAGTAGTGACAGGAAAAATATAAAATAAAACAGTACAAAATTGTTTGTTTAGATTTGGGGAAAATTTTTCACAGCATCACATACCTCTTTTGGGCAAAAAAGAAAGTCAGATGAAGAAGATATATGTGAGAAAACCAATAAGCAAATGTTGCGGATGAATATGCAAAAAATGACAAAAAAATTATCAAAAGGGGCATATATCCCAAAAGAGACATTAAAAGTAGAAGAAATATGAATCTTTCTCTTAAAGTATAATGTTTCTTTTTTGAATGTGGAGTGTATAATCTCTCTGTACCGATCTATAATGTTCTCTAATGGTACCATTTTAAAATTCTTTCCATACCAATATTAGTTTTATCACACTATTGTACGCACTACTTTGGATTTTAATACTGCCATGTTTCTTGATCTTTTAAATGCATGACATTATTTCCCTTTTATTTGCTAGTTAAACAATATTCTTTTATTTAAGATGATTAAGTTAACTTCTACAAATATTAACAGCTAAGTTTTTTGTGTTACTAATAAGTTTGACAATGCTTTCCTATTATTTACCCTTCCACTTGTCAACTTCAAACCAACTTCGCATATTTAGTGAGAGTTGTACCATGATAAACGAAGAAGGAAATGAAGATGTGTTTATTAAATTAGTTTTAATTCGTAAATCGGTCATGTCGGGTCACCACGGGTTGACCCGAAATCATTTAACATTACATTTTTTTATGGGCGTCATGCATCACTTATTTCAAATTTTCTGTATATATTTTATTTATTATTCCGTACCACAATATAAAAAGATGTCAAATTATTATTTTCATTTTCAATACAATCCCGGGCACAGGACGTGTTAATTGGATAATTAAGGAGCATAATGAAACTTTTTTTGAATGATTGAGCAGGCGAATTTGTAAATTTCAATTTACGGAGTCAACTCGTTGGGGACCATGACAAAGTAAAATGAACAACATCGCTCATTCTACCCTTGCAAACATCTGTGTTACAGAAACCCATTTCACCAATGAACCCAACTCTTTAAGTCTTTCGCTAATCTGCACAAGGCGCGAAATGTGAAATACTAACACTTACGTTTATGAAATGTAAAGAAAAAGAATTTGCTGATGTGTTGCACAGTGCATATGGCCGCTAAATATCGGACTAAATTTGAGGGGGGGGGGAAAAGGTTTCGTCCTTTCGCCATAGTCCAATGGCGATTTCGTCCGCCAGGCGCCAGTGTTCCACCCCAAAGCATATGTGAAGGGCCATGGTCAGTAGTCATTGAAAAAGTAAGAAAACTGACATTGGAATGTGAGTTAAAGCTGGGCCAACTTTGACGTTCGACCGTTCTTCATCTGCCAACCGTACAACTCTGTGAAGGGTTGTCTAATATAAGCAAGACTGGCGCCAGTCTTGTCATGAGCTCCATTGTGAAGGCTTCTCCAACCGCACACACCAAGCGAGGCAATTTTGCTGTCCCACATGAGCTCGTTGTAAGCCATGTGGCTCGTATGATCACCACCGGAGCCAAATTTTATGCGGCCTTAAAAAATAAAACAGCTGTGCCTTACACCAGTTGGTGAACCTAGTTGGGTCTTATTAACCCACTAACTCCTACTACCGCTTCCGTAGGCTCCCATCCAACATAGAGAGCAAAAGATACAGTAAGTGATACAAATGTATTATGATTTAAAAAAAAAAGTCTGTTGCTTGGCCCCATTCGACCTAGAGTAGGAAACGTATTTGTTGACTTGAATGGAGGAAAGGCAAGTATGGCCGGTGTTTTATGCGAGAACGGCCTGGCATTTTATGTCATCCCAACTTCATAACGTGTTTTGCGGAAAACGGGTAGTCAACACTTACTGCAGTAGGAACTACTTAAAGAGCTGGTCTTTTAACCTTCTAAAATTAAAAAAGAGGGACGAATTTCCGAATTGTATAAGAGCTGCCGTTTTATTAAAAAAATGTATTTTTTATCCCTTCCATTGTTCTTGTGTATGGAACAATGGGTACTGTTTTGTTGTAATGGAGGAATGCTTTTCATCCAGCTGCTATTTTCTTCGAAAACGGTTGCATTGTTATTCGACCAAATGTTTTTGTAGAAGGAACATCCGTCTACCCTGTAGAGTTTTTGTCGGAAACACATAAAAGGCTGGTATTTCCTTCCAAACATCATTGATATTATTGTTTTCGTAAAAACATGTCTGTTTACGTTAATGGGTCCTCTGTTCTCATATCCCTACCGAACCCGTCCACAGCTGGTCTTGTACAGCGGAGTAGTGCAATTCATAAATATGCATGCGATTTGGTTCTTGTATTTATCCCAAATAAAAATTTAGATGCAATGCCAACTGTGACTTATTATCGCACTAACCTAACTTTGGTTCGTTAACCGTAGTCCGGAAAAGGAATCATTATAGAGGCCAAACTGCTGTTAACCACTCAGTCGATGCAATGCAATCTCCTCCATTTAAACTCAGGTGCGTCATCCATTTCTCCTCCTATAAAAGCTTCACACAAGTAAACATCTTCGTTGCATGCCCATTCACCCCCGCATTGGTTTCGCACAACAGCCTTCGCTATTGCATGCCGCTTCAGCTTCTACAACCACGTTCTATAAGGTTCGCATCTTTCTTTACCACCTGTAACATGTATGTATACGAAAGATTCGCTTCGTTCTGTATGTTGTAAGCCCTGAACCGACCATCTGAGTTCATGTAACATAATGCTTTTGCAGACTGACTCATGGCACTTGGACGACTTCCTGAAATACATGTCCTCCACAACGGAGGCATGGTCGGCTACTTTCAAGATGAGGTCTTACCACTTCACCACATTGGAGTGAAGTGGATCGTTGAGGAAGCGCTGGTTCGGTTAGACAGGTTTCCCGGAGCGGAGTTTCCGCAGTCGATGCTGGTGTCTTGCATCCCCGTTCGCAACCCCATTGCGAACGAGGAAGTATTCCGGTCGCTGGTCAAGTGGCGCCGTCGTCCACTCCCCCTTATGCAGAACCTGAAGGCGTTTTACATCATGACCTACAATGCCTGGTTTGTGGGCAAGGAGGAATTTGTTGCACATTTCCTCGGGCTAAAACCCCTGCTCCATACGGACGTCTGGATCCTCTTTGGCGCCAACTTTCAAGACTGGTCTGTAACACGGTTTCTGGCTGAACAGGGGTATCCCGCCAGTATGACACGCAACGTTGCCATTGCGGACAACCTTCACACCGCAACCATTTGCTGGAATCCATCAGCTGTAGAGATCACGTTTGAAGACAGAGATGCTATAGACAGCCTTCTCCTAACTGTGCGGCGCAAAAAATACCGCAGCTTTCTCAGGGTAGCTACCACGGTTGCCTCGTTAAACCCTATGTTTGGTCTTATTGTGGAGCGTTTCGAGTGAACGGTCGCAGGTACAACGGTGTGCTTTTAATTTTTTTGTTCAACATCATATTTGGATGGTGGGTGGTTTCTTGTTCATGGCCCTTGCTGTTGTTGGGCGTACCATGCATGGTTTTGATTGTAAGCGTATGAAGGGTAGGGCCGTAGGGGTTAGGGGATGATAATATGCAAGGCGTGAAAATTAGGAGTGCACCATTTGTCGGATATGTAAGCGGAGGTACTTAAATCGAAATATATAAGTAAGAAGTTGTTTCGTCGTTCAACTCCACACATTTAGCTGTGATAAAACAACACAATTGTGTGCCACATCCGAATTGGTTGGCCGTAAGCTTCTGGGTGTTCAGTTGGCTGGCTAAGCTGAAGTACATACACTCCCAACGCAGCGGTTGCCATCGCAGTGACTAGTGTTGTTCATCGATGAATCAACGATCCCTAGTACGTCATCCGCACAGACATTTCGGGGGACAAAGGGAACATGCAATTCGGTTCCCCACATGATGCACAATGTAAACAAAAACCAAATACGGAAACGTAGTATGTTATATAACGCAAAATCACCATTTACACAGTAACACTGCGCCGGTTGGGCCAACTTAGTCGCACATGCGGCAACCACCGGTTTACAACGGATGGACAAAAGGCAATGCCTTTTCATCCAGCAACCAAAATTACAAGACCCTTTAAACGAGCCTAAATGCCCATTCTATCGTTATGGAATAGATAGTCCAGTACTGTACAGGGGGTGTTCGGAGGGAATGCAATCACCGGCAACACATTAATTCACGGTTTCAGAACCAGAACAAGGACAACCGCCACCACAGCTACCACAGCAATGTTAAGGATCGTCACGTTCCTTTGCATGCTTCTTAGTTCATGTATGACGGCAGACACCTCTGCCGCCGATGTATTGGTAACGGGGGCGGTACTTGACGGGGCGGGATCGGGAACTTGAAACCCCGTTGCTCTTGCAAACTCATCACACCAGCCAATGAACGTTCGACAGGGCCTCTGCAATACAACTACCTTAGCAATCCGAAATATTTGTAGTATCAGTTATACCGAAGAACTTACCACGGCGTTAGCGCAGCGATAGTAGTGGCGCCCCCTGTTTGCTTCAGACTTCCAGACAGCACGAACCGCACAGCTTCGACCACAATTGCAATATAATGTAGGCCACACCGCAGTATTGGCCGATCCGGCCGAAGACGAAGAAGCCATTCGCAAGGGTTAATCTCCTCCGGTACACCGCCTAACTTTATCCCTGCCAAACACAAGGACACTGCCTTCCCACGGTGTCCACGGACAGGTTCTTTTACACGAATTTGGGGGGTTGGAGGGAATAGGTTTTCCCGAACAGTAGTCAACACATTAGTTTGCTTGCTTATTTAGTTGATGTTTCGGAACGAATACAATAATAAATATGAATAATGTCACAAACCTCCCCTGAGGTTTCTGATACTTTCACTGGCATCCACTGAGCTGCACAAAATTTCACTTACGTCCCTTACTTTTGCGTTTTTTTTGTAACACAGCAATGAAAATCTGATTACTATTTTTTTCATCTGTGACAAGGTATGTTTATTCCGTGGATGCCCCTTTGGTCCTTGTATTGGTAGAAGTTTGAAAGAAGATTAAATTAGTAGAATGATTACTACAGTTGAGGGGTTGTAAGTACAATACCAAAAATTGGGGAGTTACGTTGCTGTGCCAGGAAATATGCCGATTTTCATAAATTTTAGGTCAACTAGTATGTTAGCTATTTAACATAAAATAAGTAAGTAATGAAACAAATTATATGGAAGAAACTGGTAATAGAGGAAACCTATACAAAACGGATAACATACTGGGCAATCACCTTTTTTTTAAAACTTTGACGTATTTAATTTATGTTAAATACAAAACCTATTTGTTTTCCTTCCGTGAAAATATTATTATATCACCTTTTAAATTTACGTACGTTAACTGATTGACAAATGTATCTGGTGGTTGGTAATTACACTTAACTAGAATAACACAAGTTTAATATGTAATGAAGGTGATTAAAAAATTATTACTCCTAGGCTGCAATAGACGAAGTTATTTGGCGCCAATTTCTGAAAGTCAAATTTATGTATTTAACATAAATTTAGTATGTTCATTATTTCAAAAAAGAGAAAGAAATAGCGCATAACATACCAACTCTTTGTGCGAAATTGACAGGTTTTGTAGCGAAGCCATTGTACCGAAGAACATACCGGGTATGGGAAACATACCGGGTCTGTATCGGAAAATTTTGGTTAAATAGCGGGCCAAGGAAACCTAGAATGTGTTCTGTGTAACATAAATCAAATATGTGAAAGTTACATAAAAAAAAATTGTTATGAAACAACTACAAGTGTGGATGTCCCTTTGTATTCCCAAGAGTATTAATTCTTGATTTATGATTACAAGGATGTATACAATTTACAATCCATTACAGGTACAATCCCCTACTCATTTTCTCTCATATTTCAATTGAATTATAGTTTTAATTTAATTTGTTTATAAAAAAAAATAATACATAAGCATATTATAATAGAGAAAACCCTGACAGAGGATAAACATCAGCTCTTTATGCCTTTTACCGCAGTTGGCGACTAAACACCAGCTCTTTATGGGTCTTGTCAATGAATGGGTTACAGTTGGGACATCCGTGGCACCATACGAGGAGTCAGTGTAAATTTACGTATATGCATCGGACGCGACCTTTTGGTTGCCATTTACCCCGCCGGACCTGTCTGCCAAATCTGTGCTACCGACTTGTAGAAGCTGGTAGACGACCCATTACAGGTACGAAGTATGTCTCCGAATGTTTATCACTGTCGAAGCTCCTTTGGTCTGCGATGAATGTCCGTCAATTTACGATGAACGCGTCCTTCGTGACTGTTCATGTTCCCTTGCTATCGGTGTATTTTTACGGCTACAATGATTATACCGTATCAACACTTACGTTGTTGGGTTTCATAAATTGTTTCGGATGACTGTTTTTTGACGACAGAATGTTGCGTCGTTTGCAGGAGAAGGCGCCACTGTCCCATTTCTGTTCGTTTTTCGCTACTGTTAGTCGGTGTCCCAGAAACTTGTAATCTGCATATAACCGTATTAATCGTTATTGCATTTTATTTGGAAGTACGTGTTGTTTGAAGTTTACTCCATTCTTGGGGTTTTGACGGATTCACTCAACTGTTGGCAGTAAAAGGTGTTATCCGGACATGGCCAACCAACAAGGGAAATCAACTACCTCCATCCTCTCCCTTCCCACCGAGGTGGTATCGGAGGTCCTTGCACGTGTCGGGTCATCTTCCTCGACTGATCTTTTTAGCGCAAAACTATGGTTGGTTATACTCTGTTAATACACAGACGAAGACGCAAATTCTTGTTTGACATGTGGTTTTCGTTTGAGTTTAATGGATCATTTCTCTTATTTTGCAGCTGCAAGTTGTTTAACGAGGCGTCCGCCGCAGACACCATATACCAGCGGGTGTCACTGGAGAAGTTTGAAATCGTCCCCTGGCACAAAAACGACAAAGTATCCAGGTTCCTGAAGAAGTGCAGACAATGCCAAAATCCAGAAGCGATGTATCGGAAAGCCGTGGTAAGCATGGCGCCGATGTCCCGTTTGCTTGAAAATATGTAGACTAAGCTCACATCATCTGTTTCATTTCAACTTCATTCTGAGTTTGGTCTGCAAACTTTACCCCCAAAACATAGTATTGGGGCAGAATTATGTCAGCATCAATGACATCAATATTCTATATTGCCAATTCTTTACATTTTACTTAACTTTTTTAGGTCACAAAAAATTGCTATTATGTGAAATTTTGTCTGGCTAGCACTGCTTCTGAAGATAACTTCAAGAATTCTGAGTAGCAGAGAAAGTTACAAAAGAAAGCTTGCAAACTCGGAATGTAGAAAACAACCTCATACATGCTCATTTGTGGCCCATCTTTTTGCACATTATGAACATTTGTAGGAACATTTTGGCAAATCTGGCAGTAGAGAAATTGAGATACACGAGCTGATTAAATAGATCAGTGTGGCAATACCAATTTGAGTTTGATGGGTAAACAGTGCCCCTGTTTGTCAGTGAAAAACATCAGCCTTTGAACATACAAGACAATGCGTCTTATTCTTGGTAAAAAATGGTTAAGATGGATAGTTCTTTATTTTGTGGTTAATTTAAGTAAAGGGTCTAAGTTTAGCTAGATTAGCCTTACCCCCACTCATCACTGTGGTGCTTTGGTCATGACTACATAATTCTTGTCCCGCTGGCACTGGTCCGCCTGGACTTTTTGACTTTTTCGTTACTATTTCAATCAGTTTTACGCAAGAGTATCCTTGCACTGCTTAGGTTGACTATTTTTCGGACAAGCATTTGGACGCTGCATTGGAATGCCTCGAAGAGGCTGCCGATTCAGGCCACCCCGACGCTGCATATGCGTTGGGAATCATTTACCTCTTTGTTGGTACCGACGAGTTCAAGCGCAGAGGCATGGGACTGCTCAGCGGGTTGCAGAAATCCAGATTTCTGCAAGGGGCATGGAAACTTTGTCGTGAAAATTTGCGAGCGCTGGTGAGGATGATATGGGTCAAGAATCCTGTGTTTCTAAACCCAGCGCCCATTTGTTGTGCCATGACACACGAGAGGAAAACATCTTCATGGCCTATGGATGCCGATGACGTGGAGGAGATTACATGTGAAGGCTGCGCTTGCGATGAAGAAATTGCAGCAATTTGTGCCGCCCTACCCAACCGTTAGTGTATAACATACAATGTTCATAACTCCTTTTACTGAACAAATTTGTCACCAGCGTGTACCTATTTATTATGTTTTTTCACTGAATTGACCGCTACTTCGTACTCTCTTAATATTACTGGTTTGAGTCCGTAACAATAGCTTATGTTGGCCCTTGTATGTTCTGCAAAGTATGACTTTCTCGTGAAAGCCCAGCTGTTTATGGCTTTCCTGGAAATAGATAAGAACAGAGTACCCGTTTTGCCATAAATTAATATTTTTTATCGGGTAAAAGTACAATACAATCGATTAATATTTAATTGACCAGCTCTTTATGGCTTTCCTCCATTATAAGAACAGAGTACCCATTTTTGCGTAAATAAAATTTTTCCTATGGCCTACAATAAAAAGCAAATCGATTTACGTTAATGTTTCTGAACTCTTTATGCCTTTCCTCCAGGCAACAACAGAGAATCCTTTTTGCTAACACTAAATTTATTTATCGGATAACCCTAAAAAAAATTAAACTGCAGTACAATATAAGAACAGCTTTTTATCGCTTCCCTTTACAATAAAATCGATTTACGTCAACAAATTTATTTATGGGCTTAAATGAAATGATACAAGTTCTTGCATAAAACGCCAGCTCTTTTTGGCTATCGTCCATAAATTATCTATTTTCTGATTTTTCCATAAGCTAATTGAGGGGAGGTTTCTGAAAGTATCCCTTATAATATATGTGTAATTAATATTCATAAATTATATAAATACATAATTACATTTGTTATTATGAATAGATTGTAATGTAACCCCTTGCGGGTTTGGCTTCCGCATAACCCGCTCCGGAATACACGCTCCAATACGGAATCGGGTCGACTTTCGTTTGACTAAATCGGGTAATGCCTCCCTGCACGCCCGTCCCCGCCTGATCAATTATCCCACAAAAAGCTTGTCTTTCTTTACCTTCTCATCCTTTCTCCTGTTAAGCCCATCAAATATTGCTTCCCTTGTTGTGTGAACACACTAAACGGCTTCGGTTTAAACTTCCCCCCCCTTCTGAAATTTCGAGCATTTCGAAATTTCAGAGGGGCGCCAAGGTCCAAATAAATCGGATTTTTCGCCTTCGCTTCCTCTGTTGTTCAAACTACTCAACACTCGAATCGCATCCCGAAGCAGGCATAGCCAGTAACATGGAGGTCTGTATGAGTCTTCCAGTTTATGCAGGCATGTGGGTCGACGTAGAAGCTCTCGCTGGTGAGTGTATGGATATCACGGAATATCTTAATGCCCAAAATTTGTTAAATTTGCTGGCACATAATGACAAGTGCTATGCTGCGATGGTTAGGGAATTCTATGCTAACTGTAGGGCAAATAAGCAGAAGTCTGTTCTGCGTTCAGTGGTTAGGAATGTACACATGGAATTGTCTACTGAGGTTTTGTGTTCAGAGTTTGGGTTGGTTGACAGTGGATACACGGTTGACTATAAACGGATTAGCGCAAAGAATGTAGATAAGGTTGCTGTCAAGGGGTACAATGACCTACAATTTCTTGGAGAGATTAGGCAAAATGGTGACAGAGTTATGAACATGGGGAAAAAAACTATGTTTTATGGGCCGTATATGAAAGTGTTGCCACGGCTGTTACATCTGATAATAACTCATAACATTTTACCCAAAGCCGGAAGTATCACTTCGGTTGGTGCATTAGAAAGAGTTATATTGTGGCATATGTTACACAAGCAACCCGTCAACATAGGCAATTTGATCATTGCAACAATGCTGAACAGGATTAGGAAGATTAGGAGCAGGGAGAATAAGATAACACATCTCCCTTTTGGTATGTTGCTGACCAGGCTCTTTAGGCGCTTTAATGTGCCATTCTTGGCTGACCATGTTGACAAAGGATTTTACGCCCAAAAAATGGGAGTATCGTACTTAAAAAAACTGGCATTCAAATCTGAAGATGGTGGTTGGATGTGGAAGAAATCCTATACCTCTTATGCTGTCAATGGTCCGACTGGGGACGCGAATACAAAAGTTTCAGAAATAAAAGAGATGGATAAGGGGGGGAAGTGTGCTGGGGTCGAGGTGAGGCCGGTTGTGGGGGAAAAGGCACACCTTGAAGATGTTGTCATACTATCTGAACAAACCACAAAAGGGGCAAGTGTATGTGACAATGTTATTGTACTGCTTTTTGTTTCTTCTTCTCGATGGCAACACAGGGGCATAACCCAATATTTGTATTAATAGGTTGTGGATAAAGTGACACAAATTTTACAACGGGTTGGTGCCAACGAAGTGATGGACAGGAGATTTGAGGAATTGCCATTTCTACGAGATGTAAGACATGCTCTTGCGCTCTCCTGTAATCTACTTTATATATGCTAATACCTTTATTGTCCAGTGCGTACCACAAGCCTCCGGCGTAGCACCTGATGAATTGAAAGAGGCCGTATGCTTTCATGTCAGACACCTCGTCCCGCAGATGTATGTTAAAATATCGGTACTGTCAATGGGAAACACTGATCTCGCTTTCATGCGATTATTGCACTCATGTCAATCATTGTTCACAGCTGTGTCAGTACACTAGATAGGCAGCATCTCTTTGATATTACAACAGAAGAACTGGAGCAAGTGATGCTTCTGGAGACATGTCTCAGTGACAGAGTAAGCTTTTTATGCGATTGCACAGCCGTACCTTGTTCACTAATGTCGCTAAAATTAATAACTCAATGTTGAGTGTTTGAATTTGTTCCATTCTGTGAAGGTTGTGACCCAGTACCTTCACTTACTGCAGAAAGAATATAAGCAATTTGTTTTCTTCAATCCTATGTTTTGGGTACGTAACGAAAATTATTGTATGTGCTGTTGTGCCTTGCAAAATGTGGACCTAATACTTGCTTCTCAATAACTTCGTTGTAGCTGAAATGCGTGTTAGACTATCCATGCATATCTCCCGCAACCAAAAAAACATTCGTTCAACAGACCAATGACGACTCCATGACAAATCCTGAAAAGGTAAACAATAGCTATCATTCTCGCCTTTACATTCTTATACAATATGAGTTGCAGCTAAGGCATGTTAGTGGAATTGGATTCAGCCTAACATGCCTTAGCTTTTAACACATTCAACATTGCTTGTTGTATGCGATTGCAGATTTTTTTCCCAATCGTTTATTCAAATCATTGGTTGCTCATGATTGCACATGTCAAGGACAAACAAGTGTACATTGTTGATTCTATGCACAATTACAAAACCTTCTACCAAGGTTTGATGCAATCTGTGGTGAGTAAACTTCAAAAGCGTACCTTAGCTTCATTTGCGTACAAGGTAACATATTTCTAACATTCGATACTTGCTGTATTTATTTCCTTTTTTAGGAATGGATTTTGATGGAAATTTTCCATGAAAATCACCCCTGGACCTTTATTGTTGTAAAACACAAACTAAAACAGACAGACGCGGCGAGTTGCGGGGTTTTCACTTTGAAGTTTGCGCAATGTTGGGCAAAGGGGTGTCGGCCACAATTTGTAAGTGCACAAATGGACAACCCCTTGTGGCAACATCACCTCTATTGCGTCTGACATTGTTTCTGAATGTATGTACAGATTGATGTTGTCATTGCTAGAAAATTTATTGCCTGGGAGATCGCTTTGGGGAAACTTGCGGACCCGTTCGCTTATGCTGCTTTCCTGATAGAAAACAAACAGGCACATGAGGCTGTAACCAGAGGAGATTTGCAAGATGATGCTACCAAGGATGTGGGGCATCAGGAAACAGGGAACGGTACATTTTGTCTCGCCTTTACTGTAATTTGTTCGTTGCATATGAAGGCAATATTAAATTTTAAATTCTTTAGGGCTGTAGCAAATTGTTGGTACGAAATTAATCATTGTTTAGACGAAACCATAAAAAGTGTATGTACCTCTGTGCCGATGCATCTCCTCGTGACCATCGCGGTCACAAATTGCTTTTCTACTCCACCTATGATATTATTGCAGGGCTGCTGCTCACAAATCGGGCTAATATATTCTGGAGCCCACAACTTTGCTTTACACTTTCCAATTCCGCTTCTTTGATTTTGCATTATGACATTTAAATTGGATCTAAAAAGCAAATCCGTGTGCTGAAATGCTGTATGCCTTCAATTTTTCCCCAGCCGAAGGTACAAGGGTGAAAACAAGCCCGCCAGAACTTGCGTCCGCCAATGATTCAAAGAAGAAGCTTCTTATTCTTGATTTGAATGGACTGCTTCTGGGCAGTCCATTTACAAGGATGACCAGAAATCGGGACTTTAACTTCAGACCACGTTGCTTTGAATTTTTGCAGGTCTGTCTGTCATATTTTGAGGTGGCTGTTTGGTCATCAAAGCTAAGGTATCCGCCAACCTATATTTGAATTGCTTCGTTAACTGCAACGTCCACAAGTTTTTCTGTTATGTTCTTAAATCAACACACCTGTGCTTTCTGCAGGCACAACATTCAACCAGTGTTGGACAGGCTATCCGAAAAAATGAATGAACGTTTGGAGCAGAGACTGTTATTTGTTTGGGTGAGATGTCATTGACAAATTACTTCGATTGTGTGTAGTCAGTCCGTGTGTAAGACTTCTCATAAATGAAAGTCGGGAACAATCAATATTGCGCAGGATCAGTCGCGGTGCACTATGACACAAACCAGCCTTGGCGAAAATCCAGACAAAAAGGTGATGTTTAAGGACCTTCAACATGTGTGGGGAGAATATAAGTCGTACAACAGCTCTAACACGATATTAGTCGATGATTCTCCGTATAAATCCTTCCTTAATTCTGTAAGTGCACCATACCCGCTGATCGTTATGTTGTATATGTTCCGGTATGCACAAACAACATGATCAGGGCTAACTGTTTCCGTATTACTCATTCTTCAGCCGTACAATGCCATCTTCCCCACCTCTTATACATGTTACACTGTAGAAGACAATTATTTGGGTAAGACGCGGTTCGCGATGTTTTCAAATGTGGCTTTTGGTAGGTTTACACAGGGTGAAATATTGGGCTGACACAAAACTTATTTGCAGATCCTGAAGGAGATTTTGTACGACACCTGAAGAAATTGGCCAGTGCCGATAATGTACAAGATTTCATTCAGCGAAACCGTTTTGGACAATCAGCCGTAACAGAAGGCAGTGTGGAGTGGAACTTTTATGTTAATGTTGTCAGCAAGCTTGGACCGCAGAACACAGCAAAGCGAGTGACGCGCAAACGGGAAGCCCCAATCAGATATTATGCGGAGGTATCCATTGCATTCATGTTCACGAATATGTTCACAGTAGTTCAACACCTCGTTATGATAGCTAAAATTGCGTCTGCTCATATGCACAGACCAAGAAAAAAAGGAAAATTTGAAAGCACGAGGAAGATCATTGTTCACTGTACGGAAGCTTCTCCAAACCTTTGGAAGGCGAATACCTCTCTTCTGATGGGACACACAACCAAAGCTTTTGTGCTTTAGTGAGACATTGGGCCTGTTAAATTCTTATATGTTGGTACTACTTTCTTCCCTTACTTGTGTTTTTGTTTGCAAACGCCCGTCGCTGACTTTTTTTATACAAATTCTAAAAATGTCGAAGTTTGGAATGACGTATGTTGTCTTTGAGGTTCCGGAATGCACATGAGGAAAAATTATCAGATAATGCCTGTAATTGCTGTCAAATGCAGGATGCGTCAGCCATATACTCCTGCTACAAACGTTGGCATGTACTGAGTTTAGCCTGTTTTCATTGCAGATGGTTGTTGGCAACTTCTCGTCTAAACATTAAGGATCTAAATTTCACTCACTAAATCTGTCCGCCTAGTTAACCTCTCAGATACCTGCAATACTAACAGTGCGTCAGGGAGCAATGGTTGACATTAATTGAGCTAGGCTCCTTGCTTTGCGTCTGTACCAAAATAAAGTCCAGCAATGGAATCTGTTAACCAACACCAAGTCTGTATGAGTAATGTATTCCTTTACCTAACCCCTGGTTCAATATGTCATTGGATAGTGAAAATTAGCTGCTGGACTAGCAGCTTAAGATTGTCTCACTTTTGAATGGGGATGTCTAAGCTGCTGACAGGCTTGGAGAACTTACAATACTTTAGTGGGCCTGTATTCATGCATTCGTTGGACAAATTGGAATACGTTATTGAAGGGATGCACATGATGCAGGCACAGATGTTTCCCATCATGCTAATGGTTTGACGCAACAGGAAACATACCCAGCAGCTTGGACATACCCCTTGTTTTGGATGTGACTTCAGGCTGGAAGGTTGTCTTGCATGAAGAAAATGGTTCAGTCTATTATTGGAATATTGAAACAGGAGAAACTTCATGGGAAGTTCGTGGTTTGCCCAGATAATGCCTGTTTGTGTAGACAGTGCAAGCGATGCGCCGATAGGATAGAACGGTTTCAATTAGAAAATGTAATTGGCTGGATTCTATGATTCCTGCAGCAAATACTTCTATTATATTCTGGTTTGCGTATAACAGCAGAATGTATCACTTTCCCATAAAAGACCAGCTCTTTATGACCTCCCTCCATTATAAGAACAAAGCACCCATTTTTCCACCAATACATTTATTTATCGGATAAAATATATAAAAACTCGTTTTCCAATAATGGTTTTTCTCCATTATATAAACAGAGTACCCTTTTCCATAAAAAAAATTTATTTCTCGAAAAATAATAAAATAAATCAGTTCTCTAATAAAACACCAGCTCTTTATGGCTTTCCTCCATAAATTATCCAGTTTCCCATTTTTTCAAACGGTATTTCAGGGGAGGTTTGTGAAATTATCCTGTATAATATATATGTGTATATAATATTAATAAAGTATATAATTATAATTATATAAAATATTAGTTATGGGTGAAGAACTGAACAAGAGAATTACGGGTGAATTATGGGTGAAGAGAGGAAAAATATTAGTTATTGATGAATTATGGGTGAAGAACGGAAGAAAGCCCAGTTTTCTGATTTGTCAACTTCCTGGAAATCCCATAAAGTACATGACACAGGGCCACCGACAAAGCTTTGCAGTGCATTAAGAAATTTATTCTAGGATAGAGTGCGAATAATGAATTTTTGTATCACACAAAATTTAGTTGAAGGCGTTGTGTTATAAGAGTCAACCTCTTTATGCCTTTCTTCCTTCATACGGGCACCAGTACACAAGTTCCTCAAATACAAATTCATTTATCGAAAACCAGAAAAATAGACCCGTAGTTCATAAAACAGTAGCTCTTTAAGGCTTTCTTCCGTTAAACTGACACACTCCCCAACTTTGTCTCTCTATCTTGCCACCTTCATCCAACCTCAACTTTATTCATCTCCAACCTCCCGTGGATGTTCGCTTTCCGCATAATTTGATGACGGACAACGTTGGCATCATCCAGAAGCAAACACAGTGCTACTTTGCGCCGCTCCTGCTCCGAATTGTACTGCGCCGATAAATTTGTTACTATCTCCATCGTTCGCAACCAAAGCAAGCAAACACACTTACTGTTACAGCACACGACGCCATTCCTTTTTGCTTACCTGATTCCATTTCCAGCTTCCAATTCCACTTGATAACATATCCATGTACTTCAGCATCAATAACCCACAATCCCACCTGCATTACAAACCATAACCACAAATTTAGACACAACCATTGCTGAACTATGGAAAAAACTTCCAAAACTATGCAGGTGCAACTTACGCATTCCGTTGCTGTGGACATGTGGCTGCAGCTTTTATTTTGTACAGCCAAAGGCATGACGAATACTGCCCCTCCAAACCATAAGTCAGCGCTGCTTCCAACCTTTCAATCTGACGGCCATACAAGAAAAACATATGCAATTTTAAGTTTACTGCCACCAATTGTAAAGGTGATGGTCGTGTTCATGAAATGTTTGACAAACCGACTTAGTTTACCACTGTCTCCACGGAGCTGCGCCTATTCATATCCGTTTGCTCGTCTCCTCTCATTGAATCATAAATTAATACTTCTTCGCTTCCCATGTCCACCACACACATATACCAATGCTCATCGTGCCACATTGGCACGAATATCTGAAGCATAGCAGCGGTTAGTTAGTCATCATCATGGCATCTGTATCTATTCCATTTTGCTACATAACAGAGTAGCTGCTCGTACCTTCTCACACTTTTTTATATTACCTCCTACTTTACATTCCTGTAGATATGTACAGTACAGCTCGTCTGCTGATTTGTTGAACTCCAAAATCTCTTGCTACAACACGACAGTCAAATATGACATTTTAATATTAATGTACGTACTCACACCCCCCAACTTTGGCCGAACACTTGTACCTGAAACCAAGTTGGCATGAACCACCATCGCATTGAATGATCGTCAAGACGCCTTTGCTGCCTTGCTGTTTTCATCGCACAATAGCAATTGATTATCTGCACCAAACTCAACTCACATCACTTCGTCCTCCATGAAACAGTCCACACAACACCACCCAATTTCAATCCCTCAATTTACTCACATCACATGCCATGGGTTTTTCAGGAAGCAAGGACCCCATTGCATCCCGACTTGCTGTCTGCCCCTTAATTGACACCAGTACTTCCCTGTCATTACAACAGCGTACATTAATCTTTTCCCTATGTGTATTACAGTTTCATAATCTACAAACTTGATATCATCATTTTCAATCACTCGAGTTAAAACGGCCAGAGTAGGTTCGCTCTTCCTCACTAATACAACCAGCAATCACGGTTTCAATGACCCAATCGGTCCTTACGGTCATTCAGTTAGCCTAAGGCGGTTATGTACTCACCATAAGGGTCATTCAGTTATCATTGTACTTCCATTCTCAAACTTCTGGAATACTCACCTTTTATTCTATATGCAACCATGTTACCTACCCTTGCTTTTTATATAAGGTGGCATGATTGACAGCACACAAATTGTAAGTTTTATGCTCACTTGTAAACCAATTTTAACTGCTTCGAAGCTTTTCGTTCCTATGCCCTCTCCCCTATGGGGATAATCATACTACATATTCAGTCAACCTTATAATTGCAAATACTTTTCTGTCCCCTTTCCCATTGCAATTTCAAATAAAGGATAAAACAAAATAGAACTGTTGATTTAACAAATCCATGTTCCAGTACATACCCTTGCGACAGCTGAGTGTCAAACAAGAACTTCAGTATTTTTGCTCGTCCCTCACTCAATTTTTCCCCGATAGATGCCAGCCTCGTTTCCTGCTACCACAAAAATATGTCATCTTTCATTGTCTATAATTTCCCATACTTTAGTAATTCTGGAACGTTGGAATACTCACCTTTGCCAATAAAGCAACGATCTTCGTTTGACACTTGTTCATCACACTGCTATCCATCTGTACATAAAACTACAATTTATACTTTACTTTTCTAATGCTACAAATACCTTGGCACAAACCGATGCATACCTTTATTCTTTTACCTTGCCTTCTGTTTTGTTTGTCTTCCCCCACAGGCTTCTCCGTATTGTCCATCCTTAGTCTCTTTCTACTCCTCCACTTTGTAATTTTCGATGCACTCTTTTCACCCATTACAGTACTATTCGTAGTCACTCTATCATTTTCACTCCTGCTTTTGGACCTAAAATCTGGCGTTGTAGGACTAAATTTATGTAACTCACTCCCTCTTTTAACATTACCGCGCCAATCGTCCTTCTGCCCACCCTCCACACCAAGTGCCCGGTTTGTTTTGCACACGTTCATCACACTTTCATACATGCTCCTCAGCCTTTCAAAACGACATTCAATCATTGCTTCCATTCTACCAATACTATCCTTCACATCTTTATTACCACATTCAATTTCAATCAGTCTTCTATCAATGTCTTCTCTACAGCTTATGTTATTGTAAAACTGCACATTGCCCTGTCACTACAACCCTTCAGTTTTGTACTACTAGTAACGTCACAAAATGCAGATTGCAATTTCAACAACAATTCACACGAAAGGATTTTACATTACCTGTTCCCCCTCAAATATGTGATTCCTCCTCAATATTCGCACGCTTTCATTAATCTCGTACCTTCCCCAAAATCTTAGCCTCGGCCCTCTCGGCTGGAACTTGCGAAACTCGTCCTCACCCTCGATATAGAATCGTTCCAGATAGTAAATCTGCACGGACAAAAACGCCTACCATCATTTACGGGTCTTTTCTATCAAAGTTTAATTTCATTATTCCAGCAATTCCTATCTCTAATACAAAATGGTGCGTCTTTCTTATACCATCAAGAAAAGTGCACATCCCGCTATTCCGTTGCCGTCTCTATCACGGATGCTCTTCACCAAATTGTCAAGTATGAATTCCGACCAGTTCAAATTTTCCATATTCTCCTCTGTAGCCACTACAGCCACCAGAGCCCGGCTCACTTTGTCATCCAAACTTGGTGCTAACAACCTACCAACAACAAACAATACGAACTTCACTTTGAATTCTAAGCCTTCGTTATGCAAACTACATATACTGTGCCTCAATTCCTCCACTACAATTTCACCGCTATTTATTCTGATATTCAATTCTCTTTCCAACTCTGTATCCATCTCTTGCCTTCGCTTTTCGCTTTCAATATCTTTCCCACGGCTGCTCAAACCAAGTACACATTCCACATCCTCGGCTGTCACCTGTAGACAGTACCCATGAACGTTCAGTGTCCTCCGATCTACATCAAAGTTATCCAGCAGCCACTTCAACATCTCTTCGTCAACCTCTACTCCCTTCACATTCAAAATTGACCCGAATCCAAACTCTCTGACAGCCTGCCGCTGCTCATCCGAGATCCAATCCACCATATTCTTCACGGAATGAGTTGAGTGGCTTACCATTGTTTCCGCCGTCCGACGAATGCCCTTCCTTTCACTGCTGCAACTTTTATAATTCGAAGGTGTTCCACTCTCATGTTCCACTCTCATGCATCAGCGATACTACCATTGTTTCCGCCGTCCGACGAATGGCCTTCCGTTCACTGCTGCAACTTTTAAAATTCGAAGGTGTTCCACTCTCATGCATCGGCGATACTACATTTTCGCTTTCTCCTTCACTGTCCCACTGCATATCCGAAGCATCTATTTCCGCCGCCAGCTCCATAACAAATCCCTATCTTCTGCTATTCCTCCTGCTCAGCTTTTGGCGCTTTTTCCTTTCTAATACGCCTGCACTCTTTAGCTTATCCAGTAAGCTTCGCGCCTTTTTTCCATGCCCTACTTTCGCGTACAAACCCTCACTTTCCCGGTTGCTTCATTTCGGCCCCTCCACATTTCACATGCCCGGCTGGAGTCCCCTTCAACCCCCAATAGATCTTCCGGTTGCACGTCACAAAAGCCCTTTCCACGTGCCCGCCCAACACACTTCCCCTACCGTTTGTGGCCCAAAATGCTTGAATGTCTTTTCCATTAACTTTCCACACCTCTGTTTTGACATGTAAACATACCGCAGCAACATCCTTTTAGTGAATATTTATGGTGTAATTAATATCCTTTTATCGCACTTATCTCACATTAATCTTGGAATAAGTTGTGCCTATTCGAATATGTGATTAATGTTCATTTCTTGTATAAAAATATAACTCCAACGAAGAAATATTTATAAACACTTTCTAAAACTCTTCCATTTAGAGATAAGAATTCTGAGTTATACTTCTACAAGTGATCAGACATGAGATAACTCCTATTCCATATGAGTTGTTAAATCCTTATCGGTTATTCATCATCTTTCCATACTTCATGTATATACCAATTAGCTAATGTTGTGAGCATTACCTGTTACAGGAGCAATCATATAACAAATAAAATATAACTGTCTGTACTCAAGATATTATGATAACTTTAAATCTAAAGATCACTTACACAAATGTCACTTAGAGATTAATCTTTTTGCACTTAAAGGATGTCTCTATGCAGATCAATTTAGTGAACTTAATCATCATATCAAGCATACATATACTAATTTAGATGTCTCACATATCACAGTAGATGAGGTCTACTACTTCTCATATAGAAGCAACATAGTATATGTTAGTCTAACTGTATTAACAATGCCCTTTTTTGTTATTATTTTAATTAGAGATATTTAAGAGTAAACCTTATCTATAACCTAATGAATCTTACCATCATAATTTTAGGACAAAAAAATTAAAAAATTTTTTAAAAAAACTTGATGACAAAGCAATGAGCTAGCGTGACATTTAATAAGTAGATGGGTTACATCAACTAAAAGTAACCCCTATCTCCAATAGAACATATATACGTACTGAATAAGGAAGAAGTGGTACTAATCACGATACCTGTCTATCAACCCTTAGTTAGCTTTGTGATGGATTGAAAATTTTTAAACGACAGATCATGTTATTACTGTATTTATCACCAATTTTAAGTCCTAAAAGCGTGTCCAAGACACTATTCAATTTTTATTATTTCTTTATGATAATATCTAAAAATTGACTGAAAATTTGACTTTGTGGATGTAAAATTTTGTATGGTTTGATCAGAAAAGAGAAAGAGGAGAAAATAAAAATAAAATAAAAACAACTTACTTAAAAGAGGGATAATTTTGGTTATCTCCCCTGTGGTTATTGATAATTCACTTGCAGCCCCTTAGGTTTTGAATTTTATATGCCTCTCCTGTTTTGAGCTCTAATGTAATAAAAAGCATATAATGTAGTTCTAGTTGCATGTCAAGAGATCAAATCTCTGCACCTGTAATTAAATTGATCAAAAGGTGTACAATAGTTCATCCTTTCATCTAGAGATGGGTTTTTTTCCTTCTAACACTTCGTGACCTAGTTAGACCTCTGTTTGAATATTAGAGTGAGAGAAGTGTATAGATGTTGTTGATTAACCAAAAAAAAAACCACAAGTATATACACTTTCTTTAGGAAAGTTTTGTTTTAAAACAAGTATATTGCATATATTGGTGATCTCTCTCAACAAGGAGCAAGGTTCCTTCACTATGGGAGACTGTAACACCCATATTTTTTTTATTGTTATATTCAACTTTTATTTTTTGCTCATTAATTAATTGGTAATTTTCTATGGGAAAAAAGTAAAAAAATTGGTAGAGAATGTTAAAAGGTAATTGGGGGTTAAGGAGAAGATAAAATAGGAAAAGCTAAAATCCTCAACCCACGTAACCACCATGTAGTGGATGGTTATTAGGAACTTAAAACACTTATCAAAACAATTAAAAGAAATAACATCGTTCCTAATTCTCATTATCTGCCTTCCCTTAGAACAATAACCGTTTGAAAATAGAGAAGAAGAAGAAAACATCGTCGTCGAATAAGCAGGCAACTAAGCATCTAGACCTGTAACTTCTGAACACACGTTAAAACTTTTTCTTTTAAATCTTATTAATTTCATGAATTATTTTAAAGATTTTATGTATACGTATATATTATGATATGTATATGCCTGTATGAGAAATTTAGGAAGATTCTTGTTCAGATTAGTAGGAATAGTGTGTTAAATTTTAATTATGGGATGAAATAGAGTCTAAACCCATTTCTACGAAGAGTTTTTTAAAAAAAAAGAAGAAAAGTTGCATCGTTGTTGAAGCTTCTTCAGCAATGCAAGAAGAAAAAAAAAAGAGAGCAAGACCCTTCTCTCATACCAAGTCAGGCATGAAGGCCAGCCAAAGGAAAAAAATTTTCTGTTAAGGAAAAAAATGGGGAAGAAGATGACCCGCTAATTGATGGGTTAATGAACCGGGTCGGTCTTGTGGGTCGGATCTGGAAGGAAATGGTTTGGGTCAAGATGTAGGTGGGTATGTGTGGGCTTGTTGAGTTGGATGCTGGGCCAAGTGTGAAGGGGAATCGGACTAGGACTAGGAGAAATAAGGAAATGCTTGGGCATAAGGAACTTGGGCCGTTATTATTCAAATCCGAAAAAAAGGTGGCAACTATACTTGGGCCAAAAGTATAGTAGTATGGGTTTAGTGAATGTTCAATAGATAAATTTTAGTTATAACCAACCTATCTTTTATGGATTATCATGGTTATTAAACTTCAAAAACTAATCTAAAATAGTTTTGGGCTTTAAAGATTTAGTTATTTAGACTTATGCTTAATTAATTAAGTCTAAGATATTTAAGTAGAAGTCTGAGACATTTTAATCTAACATTATTAGATTAATTTATACAATGTAAGATAAGTTTTAGATTTTTAAACAAATGCTTAAAATGATGATGATGATGATAATATAAATATGGATGAAATAAATTAAGGATATAAACGAAAATAAAAATATAAATACAAGTGGAATAGGCTAAGATAATAATTGTAATGGTAAATAAATATACATTCGTATATACATGACTAATAATAATACATATACAGGTGCAAAAATGGAAATAGAACAAAAGATAATAATAACTAATTAACCAATATATATATATATATATATATGAATGAAAATAAAATAAAATAGTATTGATAAAGACAATAACAATAATAACAAATAAAGTAATAAAAAATATATATATAGCAAATAATAGTCAAGATAATAAATATGATTATAAACAATTATTTATGAGTTAGGAAACTTTACATAAGAAAAAAGGAACTTTCCAAATAAAGAAACTTTCCAAGTATAGAAACTTTCCAATTTAGGAAACTTTCCAATTTAGGAAACTCTTCTAGACTTCAGATAATGATCTAGACATGAATCTTAGAGTTGTTTAGAGTTTTGTATATTTATATATCTATAAGAAATATTAACTAATTAGGATACCTATACATTTGATAGGTACGACACAAGTTTAAAAGATCTAAGGTAGTCCCACTTGAGCAGCCAGATAAAGGTAGGTGGTACTTACTCTTCTGGGATTTCAAAAATCAAAACGAAATTTTTATTACTAATCTTATTTTGATGTGTCAATTTGAAATTTACTTGAGTATTTATGCAAGTTCTGTTTTTACTATATAAAGATGCATCATGTGAATTATTTGAAGTATTTTGATATGTTATTATATACAAAATGAGTGGTATTTTTTGTGAAATCAAAGACTATGTATCTGACGTGTGAAATGAATTTATGTTAAGCAAAGATCAAAACAGTCATGGAATAGACGGTAGGGATTATAGTCTTATCTAAAGATTATGGTAACCTGGTATAGATTCCGGTCGATTGATAAGATTATGGTAGTTCGGTATGGAACTCGACCGATTGACGTATATATATAATGAGACCAATCGGTAGTCATGAAATCTATTGGTCGCTTACCTAGAAGGGTTTAATCTCTAGATTGAGTATTCAGAAGTCGGTCATTGCATGTACGTACTTATTATGAGTTGGTATGAAATGATTTATGACTTTATGGTTTTCATGTACGATTATGAATAAAATGTTTACAAATTGTTGTGTCACTCATTATTACTGACTGTTTTATGAATAACATTATTGTCAATAATTATACATGTGAATGGTGTGCAAATAATTTGATATATATATATATGTATGTATGTTTATGTAAAGGTATGATTGCATGGTCCAACAGAGGGGTAGGCGCTACCTATTGAACGATTTATCAGTCATCCCAATTTTTAGTACTTTTGCATATTGTGAAGAGTATGAGTTGGTTTACGTCAAAGACCTGAGAATGATTTTTAGTAGGTCTAAGTGGATAGAAATTAGCAGTACTCTAAGGGTACGTTTGGTTCTACAGAATTAGAATTGAATTAGAATTGGAATTCTATAGAATTTGAATTCTATGAATTAGAAATCCAAATCCTTGCAATTCTTTCGTTTGGAAAATACATAGAATTGATACGAAATTTATTTGGAATTCCAAATTCTTTGTTTGGATGAGAGAAGAATTCATTAGGAATTAGAATTGTTTCCAACTAATATTTCCTTACATAAAAAATTTCTTTTTTTTACTATATAATAATTTTTTAACATTTAGCTAATTGTTACTAAAGCTTTAAGGAAAAAACCAATTAGTACCTTTAATAATTTATTTTTTCTTGCATTTAACTAATTGTTAATAAAGCTTTAAAAGAAAAAAAATTAGTTCCTTTTTTGCAAAAATAAAAAAATTCTTTTTTTAAAAAAATTAAATTAAATTAAATAAAAAATAATTGTATATTCTAACTTAAAAAGTAGTTAATATTTATCGAGTTAAAACCTTGATACTTTTTTAAAGTTAAGAACTTTAAATTTTAGAAAATCAAAAGCCTACTCTATGATATGAATTGGGAGGAAAGTCATAACTTGTACCTATTATAAATATTTGAGTTTTGTATCTTACAAGAAATTTCAATACATGAATACGCAAACAAAGTGTTTTTAGCCAAAAAAAAAAAAGAGAAAGAAAAGCACAGTTATACATTGCTACTATTTTTCAATAAATGGCCATTCTAATATTAAATTAAGTTCGAATAAATTCCTATCAAATTTCAACTTCCATGATGGCCTTGTCTAATTTGATAGTCAATAAACATTGCTCGTGCTAAAGCATTCCTAAATTGTGTCCACTCGCTAGTTGGTTGTACTGTTCGAATTCGATTCTCGTTAACAGCATTTACACCACCATCATTATTTGGACCATCATCTTCCATTCCATTTTCCTCATCTTCATCTTCCATTTCATCTTCATCATCAACCTCATGTTGTACTCTTCGCATCTCAGCATCAACTTCATCCAAGTAAGGGTCATTTGGTTGTTCTACTCGAATAAGATTATGAAGGATGGCACATGCATTAATTATCATGACATGAGTCTTAACATCAAAAAAAGATGCATCTCTCAAAATGGCCCACCGCTTCTTGAACAAACCAAATGTCCTTTCAATCACATTTCGAGCAATTGAATGTCGAAGGTTGAATAACTCTTTAAAATTTTGAGGCTTGCTCCCATTAGCAGACCACTCGCTAAGATGATATCTAACTCCCCTATATGGAGCTAAGAAACCGGAGCTAT
Source organism: Coffea eugenioides (assembly GCF_003713205.1). NCBI lineage: Eukaryota > Viridiplantae > Streptophyta > Magnoliopsida > Gentianales > Rubiaceae > Coffea > Coffea eugenioides. The sequence goes on along the minus strand of NC_040042.1, from coordinate 34,768,429 downwards.
TTGCATAACCCGCATCAACAAGAAAGTACTTGCCTGTAATGTTAGACAACAAATTATTACTCATTTATAGTTAAAAGAAAAAAAACACATGATATCTAATTGTCACATACCCTTGGGAACAATTAATGGATCTGATCTAACTAACGCATCCCGTAGAACTCTACTATCTGCTGCAGAGTCAATTTTAAAAAGTGAGTGTGTTAAATTCTACATAGTCAATTGAAGCTAAAATGATAGCTAAAAAGATTAATTATCTTCTCCTTGAAACTCCTCTATATATGTGTGTGTGTGTGTGAGATAAAGATAGCTATTTACAATTTCCTAACTAGCAATGAATTGCAGGGAAAGCCCAACTGTTACACCACATAAGCTTTAAAATATGCGTAACAATTGATTATATACAGAAACATACACCAAAGAACTGCAGGACAATTGTTCTAGTTAGTGTCAAAATTGAACCGTTATTACCAAGCTCAATAGTTGAAACATGAAAGCCAGAGATAGAGCTATAATTTTCACATCAAAAACCTATTCACAGCATTCTAAGTGCTTGAAAATAAATACCTTTATAAAACCACAGATACAAGGAAGACTGAAGTGACGATCTTCAGCCTTTAAGCATGCCCAACTTCATGTCAGCCCACAACTTTGCTATCAAGAAGAATGCACCGACTTCACTTAAATGCAGGGCAAGGTTAAACAAGCCTTCCTGTAACATATTAGGAACAATCAAACACATTTAAATATACGCTAAGAGAGAGTGTGTGAGAGAATTTATGACAGCATTAAATAGTCCAAAACAAACATTCATCACATTCCATGTCCATTGACGAGAATTTAGCAGCCTTGAGCTGATACATAAAAGATTTTTCAGGCCCTGACAGCAAGTTTTTCAACAGCCACTGCAGTATAGAACTAAAAATTCGCTCTGTCAAAGTAAATTTGTGATTCCTTCTATGATTCTAGATACTAAGTTAAGAAGAGTATAACTGGTTTTAAGAAGATTTTTTAATCTGACACTTGGTCATAACAGCCAACAGCCTTGGAGTGTGAACTGGAGACGTTATATACTTGATCATAACAGCCAACAAATAGATTTTATAAAAAGGGTGTAATCTGCATTCTCTGTGTTTATGATCTCAGTGTCTTGAAGGAGGATACTTTAGCTTCGGATTCAGCATTTCATCCATTATCAGTCTTAAACATGTGGATATGATTCACGAAGTCAGGTTCTTAGCCAAGGCCACTTCCTGATGTTTAGAGGTCGAATCATTATAATGCAGTGAAATTTTAAACTTGTAGCAGTAATTTTTTGTAGACAAAACGTTCTTGAATGAGATAATTTTTCTGCCTGTAATGTGAATGTAGATCCTAGAAATTATCTCTTGAATATTCAATCTACAAAGAACCATGAACAATGTATTACAAAGCCACAAACAAAAGGGGGAAAAAAAACTGGATACTAGTAGTGTTTTTTTTAATGTCAAATTCAAGAAATGTTATGTAAATACAGCATCAGGAGCAAGCTTAAAAGTTCAAATACAGAGGCAAATAACTACTTTAATCATTCATTACTAATTACATCAGAAGTGAATCAACGAAGTGAAATACAACTCAATAAAAGATGCATTGTCCAAATAGAATGAAATTATATAATGCAGTTCACGTGATCAGATTTAGGAATCACACAAATGCAAGGAAAGGTATAATTATTTCTTCAAAATACCAACCAAGAAAAAGAAAAAAAACAAAAAAACAAAATTGCAGCCCCCTGTATGCAGAATGTCTGTAAATAATGCAATCCAGGATCAGAATCATCAGAATCCCAAAACACTCACTTTTTGCAATTGAAAGCAAGAGAAGCCTTCGCAAGCTTCTGTTTCTACCGTGAGAGTAAGCGGTAAGCCACTCACTCAATCCTCATCAACTCATCCTTCAAAAAGCCTCTACTATTCCATTTGTTATTATTATTATTTAATTAATTTCACAAATATTAGGGGAGCAAATGCGATTCATAAGTAGCAGCAGTAAATTTATTTTTTCTTTAAATAAAAAAACAAATATCGATCATAATCCAAATCCCACAACACAATTCAAATCGTCGGATGTCCAGAACCATCAAGTTACAGAAAACTTCATTTGACGAATATAATGCAGGAAGAACGTTGAATGTAAAGGAAAATGCGCTTACCGTTGAGTTGAGCAGTAAAAGATATTTGAGAATCCTCCCCTAGACGGCTTCAATATATACAAAATATTTGAGAATCCTGCACTTTGTTCGCGATTGCTGAGGTGATGGGTAGATGCGTGGCAGAGCGATGCCGGAGACGGTGGTGGAAGAGGGAAAATGTTAGGGTGGAGGTGAAGGGGATGACGCAGAGCAATTAGATTAGAGGTACTTGCGGTTGAGGAAAAGTGTCTAATTAGATAGCGAGAGAGGGCCGCTTACCTAGTTGACCCGGTTTTAATTTTTTACCCGCTAGGATCCGCGTACTAACCCAAATAGGAGGTGAAATTATGGAATTAGAATTGTAATTCTTAGGTCTTACCAAAGAATTGAATTTGTGGAATTGATGGCTCATAGAATTCAAATTGAATTCTAATTCTCTCACATAGATAGTGTCCAAATCGAAGATTTGGAATTGATGCTCCAATTCTAATTCTAAGCCTCCAATTCTATGGGAACCAAACACACCCTAACTGCTTTTGGCTGTTATTTTATTTAATTTCTTTTCCCATTGTCTCATCTAGAAAATAAATGTACGAACTTATTGGATACTCGTAAACTACCTTCCATTTAAAATTTGTACCGCACTATATTTAGTTATACTATTTAGTACTTTCTAAGTTTTAGTCTAATTTAATATTGTCTTGTATTCTTGGGTGGAATTTAAGAATAAGGCGAATGTTGCATGCTTGGCACATGCGGACTAGGGCGTGACAGAGACGGCAGCGTATATGATAACGAAATAACAAAAACGAATGCTCACTCTTGTGTGGCGGCGTAACGGTATGTAAACGTATTAGAACAAATCACACGTGGCAGCTACTGATAACTATCTAATTGCAAAGATTTCTCTCCTTCACTTTTCCATGTAGAAAAATCTAAGTCAAATAATGGCTGCTACTGATAACTCTTTACTTGCAGAGCTTTCTTTCCTTCATTTGCCATGTGGAAAAATTTAGGCTGGTCATCCAAAAATTTTGCTGTTATAAGTACATCCCGTCGCGCTCGAATCTCTACAATGAGCAGCAAGTTGCAAGCCTAATCCACTTTTCAGCAAAGCTAAAACTACTAAAAGTCTCGGATCAAGGGCAGTAGAGATGGCTTGTGAAATCGGAAACAGGACCGTCCTAAAATTCGACACCGAGGATGGTGTCGCAGTGGCCCTGGCCAGATACATTGCCGATCTCTCGAAAGATTTATCAAAGAAAAAGGTTCTTTCAATGTGGTCCTCTCAGGAGGCAGCCTCATCGATACTATGAGGTAAATCAACCGTACGAAAGAATCATTCAAATCTGTCAAAGCATGCAAGCAAGAAATTAATGTTACCTTCTTTCGTGTTTAATAGAGTACAGTTTTTACATATTGATTGCTGATTATTTTTAGTATCAATACAACAGGTATCTAACTCGGGCCCCTTACAAAGAATCAGTGGATTGGCCAAAATGGAGCATATTTTGGTTGGATGAGAGGGTGGTTCCTCTGGACAGCAAGGATAGCAATTACAGACTTGCCTGGGATGGACTTCTTAAATACGTAACATCTTATTAAATTTCCTCCGCAATATACATGCATAGTAATTTTGAAAAGCAAGTTAATTAGTCATTATTTTTGCATAGGATACCGAAAAATCTAATTTTTTTTAATCTAGTATAAAATGGTATAGAAGAACCTTTTTCTTTTTAATTTTTTTTTCAGTAGAAGAGAAATGGAACTTAAGAAACAAGGGGAAGAGGAATTTGAATTCAGAATTTCTAATTCCTTAATTTGCAACTGATACTAAATAATATCAAATGTTAAGGTAGTTATGTTTACCATCAATCTTAGTAGTATCACAAGCACGGTAAATTTGAATGTTACAAATATGTACATAAAACTTTATATCAATCTTTACTTATATCGCTTGGATTTTAAATATTCTGGAAAGTGTCTGAAAATTAGGGCTAGAAATACCCTATACTATAGCGTAAGGATATACAATTACCATATATAGACTCAAGAATTATTGGTTAGGAGTAGTTTCTAAGCTTTGAAAATTAGGTCCATAACATTCATATCTTCATATATCAACATTTACACTATTCTTCCGTTGTTTTTCATTTCCGCATTTCTTCATGTATTAATTGTCAGATGCCATCAACGACAAGCTGTCACCTGAGGGTGCAGCAGAAGATTACGAGGCTCGTCTCCGGGATTTGGTCGACAGAAGGATCCTACCATTGTCAGATGCTAGTGGTTTCCCCAGTTTCGATCTCATGCTCGTCGGCATGGGACCGGACGGCCATGTGGCTTCTCTATTCCCTAACCGTCCTCAGCGATACGAGAAGAAGCGCTGGGTAACCTATATTACAGACTCCCCAAAGCCACCTCCACCAAGAATCACATTAACCTTCCCAGTGATCAACTCTTCGTCAGAGATTGCAATGGTGGTAACTGGGGCTCATTTAGCCGGTGCAGTGAAAGACATCCTCGAGAATCCCGACTCAGATTTGCCCGCTGCTGAAGTTTCTGCACAGGGGCTTCTCACCTGGTTTTTGGACAATGATGCTGCTTCACAACTTTGAAGCATCAGCTAGCGCATCCTTCACCCATTTTTTACTTCAAAGCATTATGTAATATTAATTATGGTTCTAATGTCATTTATACCGTCTATCATTTTTCTTCAATAATTGTATCCAGTTTTCTAGTATTTATTCTGGTCTATCATAGGCTGCAACGACTTTTGGGATTATCCTTATTTCTGCAGTGCAATTCTTAATAAGATGAGACTCTACGGCTTCAAACGCTATCTATGTTTTACCTGCTTTAAAGGTGAGATCTTATGACAAAGTTTCTTGGGAAGTTTTTCATGCTTGCTGATGATAGTATGATTTTGTTTACTTGTACACTTTGGACCTATATGCGGTTTTCTCGATGTGCTAAGTGACAGGAAAAGAATGAACTGCGCAATTCACACGAAGGATAACAGATCATTGGCATAACATTGGTTTGCCTTTTATGTGACTCTAAAACAATGTGCCTTTTACGTAATTATCTAATTATCTGTTTTTTTTTGTGAATTTCTATTTGAAGTAAAAACACAAAAAAGGAAAACAAAATCAAGAAAATTACATAACACACTTAAAAATGGCACGGCAGGCGATTTATTCACATGCTTTATCATTGGGAACACTGTACACATACTCGAAAGAAGAGGATTTAGGGAAAGGGCAGAGCTCTACAATATCAGTTAAAGTTACCCGAGAGCTGTAATTAAAGCTTCAGCATCAGCTGGTAGGACTCTTGAAGCTTCCACCTTTGCTATTGCTGCTTCAACGACCACTCCAAATGAGTTTGCAAGTTCGGTTTAATTTATAAATTACACCAATTATATCGGTTAGCGAGTCAAATCGTTTATATGTTGTTCGTATTTTACTATATTATTTGGTGCCTTCAAAAGAGATCTAAATGTTAACAATTGAGACTTCAAACAATTTTAAAGATCCAATGTCCTTAAGAGCATGAGTAGTTTCTATGTCTTCACAATAAAATTTCAAAAGTAAGGAGTTGTTATGGATAAATTCGATAAGATTAACAATTTAAGAATAAATAAGATTAAATTTAATAATGGTGATTAGGTCTCAATAGTTGTTGAAGTCCCAAAGTCAACGCGTCCATGCATATTTTGGGTGTTTGTGTGCAGTGGTGGCGCTGGAGGTTGAGGTGAAGGGAGCGCTTTTACATTCTTGTAAAAAGCTGGGGAAGGAAGTCTAACATTTAAAAGGATGCAATTGAGAACTTTTATTATCTTAAGGGGATATAAAACGATTTCTAAATCTTAGGAGGGTCGAAGTCTAAGGACCTGTTTGATAACTCTATTTAGTGTTGAAACTTAATTCATTTAGAACTTTTTGAATTTAGCATGTTTGGTAATAGAACCGTCTTACCACTTAATATATTAAGTATTGCTTAATTGGTGTACAAAATTTTAAATGAAAAATTTTCTCTGAATCTTCTAAATTGACTATACACACTATACCTCTTAACACATATAACACACTCTCATACTGTTCTCACATACGATACACATTTATTTTCTTTATGTTTGACACACACACATGCACACACACTCTTATATACACAAAATATACAACTTAAACACTGCCTCTAAATTATTTCATTACTTTCTCTCTCTCTCTCTCTCTCTCTCACTCATGCACGCATATTTTTCTTTTTCGCCAAATACACGAATAAAGGCAAATTATTAAAAGGATATATAAACCTAATATTTGTGCGATATTTCAATTTAGTATTATATTCCAATTGGTTATCAAATAAGTAAATAAATAATTAAATTTAAATAATTTAAATAATTCAACACCTTATAATTTCAACACTGAATTTTCAGAATTCAGATTTCAAATTTCAATTTTATTAAACAGACCCAAGATTTACAAAGATATGCATGAAAGAACTTTTATCTTTTAAAGGCTTGTCTGGTTCACGGATTGGATGAGATGGAATGAATCATTTTCAGATTATTAATCTTAGGTTAAGCCATGCTCGGATTAATAATCCAAGTTATATAGTGTTTAGTTGGTTCTAAGTTGGATTATTAAACACTAGATAACTTGGATTATTAATTCGAGGATGACTCAACCCAAGATTAATAATCCGAGTTATCTAGTGTTTAGTTGATTCTAAATTGGATGGGATATATTGAAAAATAATCCTATCTTGTGTTTTGTTGGAGACTGGATGAGATAGGATTACTATTTTAATGCCCTTAGTACCTCTTAATTTGTAGGATCGTTTTAATAAAATAATTTAATAATTTATAACTTTTATCAAAATAAAGTAATTTAAAACTTTAGAATTATAAAGTAAATCAAGGGTTTTGATATATAAAAATTTGCATTCACTCAAACTCAGTCCATTCAGGTCCTTAAAAAAGGACTTAATATAGTTTTTGAATCTAAATTTGAAATTCAATTAAATAATGGGCTGAGTTTTGGCTAAGTTTAATTTAACCCATTTAAGAGTTCTAATTGAGCTAAGGTCAAGCCAATATAGAATATTTTTCTTTGGGCCGAACTTAAACTTATTGAAACCCTTATTCGCAAAGCCCATTTGATAAAGTTTTGTATTTATATAGAATTTGTTTGAGAAAATGGTTACTAAGGGCAATTTAGTCCAAGGGCAATAAAATCCTTTTATTATGATGTAAGTAGGGGCAAATTAGTAAAAAAATTTAAATTAATTAATAGGGATAAATTTGTGAAAAAGTAAAATTAATGAAAAGGGACAAATTAGTCAAAAAATTTTAATATAATTAGTAAGGGCAAGTAGTCCGTTTATTATCATATTATTATGTGAGAGTATGGTTATATAATATTTAGTATGAATTTGTATCATTTGTAGGGGCAAATTAGTCCAAATGTTGTGAGAAAGTAAAATTAATGAATAGGGACAAATTAGTCAAAAAATTTTAATATAATTAGTAAGGGCAAGTAGTCCGTTTATTATCATATTATTATGTGAGAGTATGGTTATATAATATTCAGTATGAATTTGTATTATTTGTAAGGGCAAATTAGTCCAAATATTGTTATGTTGGTAGTAGGGGCAAATTAATAAAAAAAACTTTAAATTGATTAGTAGGGGCAAATTAGTCCATTCATGTTATATTATTATGTGACAGTAATGTTATATAATTATGAGAATATAAATTTATATTATTTGTAAGGATAAATTAATTTAAAATTTTATCTTCTTATCTCTTAGTCATCTTGGGATGACTAATATCATCTTTCCCATGAGATTATTTTATCCCATGAGTTGGAATTAATTGGGATGTATTATCCTATGTATAAAATACAACCAAATATAAAATGACATAGGATGATATATCCAATCCTATGTTTATCTCATGAAGCAAACGGAGGGGATGTAGAAATTTTTGAGTTAATTTGTGTATGCATGCAGGAGAAAGAGGCTTACATGAAACAATCATAACTATAGGTGTCAAACAAATTCATTTAGTTAAATTTATCCATACCCGTCAATGAATAAGTGGATATGAGTATCTTAAATTTTTGCATATAGGTATAAATGGATTATCTAATAATACCCATTTAATAAATACTCATTTATTAAATGGGTATTATTGGGTAACCCATCAAACCCAATTAACTCATTTAAAATTGTCTTCCTCCAATCCTCCTCTCTTCCCCCACCCATTTTGTTTTTCAGATTCTTCATTTTATCATAATGTTAACTACTTTTGTTTCATTATTATTAGTATTTGTTGGTTTTATCTTATTATTTTATTTTCTCTTAGTTTATTAACTTACTTATTTTTCATCATTACCAATTTATGACAAGTTTTAGCCTCTTTTCCTTCCTTTCCAAAATGAAATTTTAAATTTACACATGAAAAAAATGTTAGGGGTTCAAAATTTTTGGATTAACTTTTTATGTTAGCTTTTATAGTATTTTGTTCAAATTTTTATATTCTTATTGTTCAATTATTAAATAGTATATAATTTTACGACATAGAGTATAGATGGAAAAAAATTGGTAATTAGGTTTATTGAATATTATAAGTAAATATTTAAAATTAATGATGGGTGCAAATGGTGGTATAAATTGATAATGTAGTTTGCAAAAATGAATTTAAATGAGTTTACAAAAGGTTAAAATAAATGGGTTATAAATGGATAATTGAATTATTCAATTCATTTTTTGACTTACTCATTTATACCTATCTAATTAAATTGGTATAAATTGATTGACTCACTTATGCCTATTATTTATTTTAAACAATCCAAACATATCCAAATCACCCATTTTGACACCTCTAATTACAAATCAAAGTAAATAGTATCGGCAACCTCTCTCCATTTCTTCTCGCTGCTGAATTTTCGAGTTGCAATTGACTGGCTAGAGATCTACTGAGAAAGTTTGACGGTCAGGACTCAGTTCAGAGACCGGTTTGTATAGGGCGGGGGCAGGAACCTTGACACTTGTAGGTACCAGATGCTTCATTTTTTCACGATCAATAATTAAAATTCGTACTTAATGCTTGGCTTATGGATCACAGGGGCTCTATCCATTAAAAATAAACCCCATTCTCCATTTTGAATATGGAGCAAGTGGTACTACTCAAGTCAAAAACCTTTATGTCAAACCTAGTTAGGTTTATGATGGACTGCAAATTTTTCTTAGGTTTTCTCGATATATCTTAGTATTATATTTGAACTTGAATCGAATAGCAAATATGAGCGAATAGATATGCGCAAATGTTTATACAACAACTCATGCAATTGGTCAAATATGATGGTTTGTAATTCATAGTGTATTTTTTCTTATTTTATAACTCTATTAAATTTAATGATTTTTCAAATTAAATATATCTGTGACATATTTTATGTATTTTCTGCTATTGGCGTAACTTTCTTTATTAAGCAAATCGTGTTGAATGGTTTCTAATTAGTATATATTGGCTTCCGTTTTATCAAAAGGAAAAAAGAAAAATTTTCACTAACACATTTGATGTGTTTACAGTATCCAAAAATAGTATAATGCGATAATGTGTAGAAAGCATGCTCCACCACATTTTTCTATGAGTATTGTCTCTAGAAATTGATTGAGAAGTTATATTTTTTGTGCATGTCAACTTTTATATACATTAGTACTCAATTGATCATCTGTAGGGATATTAGTTACGTGAGTAATGAGATGTATAATTTGACTTATTAAACTTTTCATTTTCTTTTTTCCCTTGTAAATTTTGAAATCTTCTTTTAAAATTTAAAAAAAAAAATTGCACACTTATGGCAATAAAAAAAAAAACCCCCCTCCCCCTCCCCTCTCCTCCCATTGTGGTAAAATGGAAAATTACACTAATTCCGACCATTCTATGCATGACGACTAAGTAATAAGAAAATGGGAGCCACCATTGCACGTGCAGTCCCTAGATTTATGAAATTGTTTGGTTCTAAGGGTCTGTTTGGTTGGAAGTAAAATGTTTTCCTTGGGAAAATATTTTCCGTGGAAGTAATTTTCCATGAAAATCATTTCCCTTTCATCATTTTCAGGTATTTGGTTAGTTTATTGAAAATATTTTCTTACTTCATTTTTCTGGTGTTTGTTTAACTTTTGAAATATTTTCACTTTTATCTCTATCTTTACTTTCTACACATTATAACTACATACTTCTTCCCATGCAAAATAAGAAAATTTATCTCATTGTTTAACTTTAAAAAATGTTGGAGAAATGTATATATGAATAAAAAATATCTCCTTAAGCAATAAACAAATTGCTGGCCATTTAGTGTCAAATATCAATCACATGCAATGCTTATTGTGACATATATCTTGCACTCTCACTGCTAAAAGTTTCTCTAGAAAAGAATGTCCCTATTATACATAATTAATTACTAGCATAGGATGAGCAGGATGAGGTTTTTTTTTTATTTTGAATATACTAGGGGGAGGGTTGCGTTGGGTGGTACGGGGGAGGGAGTGTAAGGAAGAGGTCTTGGGTTCGAATCCTCCTGTTTACACTAAAAAAAAAAGAACATATTACAAGATATTTTCAGTAAGTTTGGAACATACTACAGGCGGGATGCATGCATTTCGGAAAACAACTTCAGTAAGTTTGGAAGGGAAGTTGTTTTCCATAAAATGAGTGAAAATATTTTACATAGGAAAATGTTTTCAGTAACTTTTGTGCAACCAAACACGGGAAATTAGAAAAATATTTTCCTAGAAAACATTTTCACCCGAAACAAACGGACCCTAAAAGTGTGAATTCACCTCACATTCATGAATGAGATTCTAAACCTTAACATGAAGGAGCGATTGAGAGATTCTTCTTGAAGTTGAATGCTAATATAGAAGTAGAACGCATTTCGAATGAATTTTGGGCCAACAAGATGCGGGCTAAGGAAGGATAGAAGACGAAGAACATTGTGGGCCGTTGACAAAGAAACTGGCCTGGTCCTGGAGGCCCCAAGGCCTGATCCAAAGTAGGATAGGTGCTGGAGCTTTACGGACCTCTGTGACCTCAATTCGACTCTAGATTCAGCCCAGAGAGGTCTCTAACTGTCGCCAAAACTTTAAAACAACTGCCACGTGACTTTTCGCTTGTTTTTCTAATTTCTGTCACAGAAGTTTTATAATATTTATCAATTTTTTTTTTATTTTTACCAAAATTTCCTGAGTTTTCTTGAGCTCTTAATGTTCAATTCGAGTCTTGTTTTAAAAATTGATTGCGCATTAGCTTGATTAAACAATGATTCAAGATTTTGATGTACATGCGAGCAAATGGTCTAAATTTTTGTGAAAATAGTAAAAATTGTCTTGACTAGATTTGGTCTTCGGGACCAATTAAAACCAACTTCAGAAATTTAATGACCTAATAGACACTTTTTAAATGTTGAGGGACTATGCAGATAGGATTATCAGTAAAAGATTATTCGAGTCATTTACCTACACTGAATATAGCATATAAACTAGTATTAACACACTATATTCAACATCCAAGTACAAGGTTTTCTTATATTGTACTTTCTGATGGACTGGTTTCACTCTAGAATATTTAATTTATGATCTATTCGATAGTGTCTTTGAAAATAATTTTTTTTCTAAAATGAAAATAAACAGGATTAATATAGTGAATTGGTTGGTCATTTCATTTTTGCTAAAATTAAGGCGAAATTGAGAAGAAAAAAAACCAGGTACGGGTTTGATAATCAACCTTTAGTAGGTCTTGAAAATTGGGGGTCATGAGTGAAAACAACAATTAGTGTTTAAGGGAGAAACGTCAATTCAAAAACCATAAGGTCGGTGGTGCAATAATAGCAGGCAAAAACTTTCAAAGAAGTGGCAAGTTACTCCACATTACGCTGTAGAACTAATTCATGAACAACATATATCATCAGTGGCTTGTACAGATTTTCACAGGCAAGATTAATACCATCAGTGGATATTGGCAAAAGTTGGGCATTCTAAAAATTGTTGTAAGTTTTTATCTTTTTCTTTTTGACATCAGAGTTGTTCTTGTTAAGCTAGATCTTTAATTGTCCCGCTATTGCTGTCTCAGATAAAGAGAGAGTAAAGTTAATTGAGGTTTTTAGTGGAGAAGGGAAAAGATCGAAATAAGAGGCTATTCGTTCGGCCTATTTCACTAACATCCACGTTAATTGGAAGAGTTTTGTTCGAGTAGAAATTGACATCTTCCGTGGGTTTTCCTCAATTGATTGGTCATATTTGTTTGATATATTTTCTGCTATTAGTGCAGATTTATTTGAATGAAATGATCTTTTTTATCTAAAAAAAGAGAGACGGGGTACTTTTCTTGTGATTCTTTTGGGATCAATTTGAGTTTTTTCACAAATTTAAGTTTTCTTCACCAAAGACCAGTAATTTTTTAGTGTTGCCCTGCCTAATTTCTGTTAGCCTGCCCTGCCTAATTTTAGATAAATCTCAAAACTGAGTCTGTTTGTTTGGATGGAAAATGTTTTCCGGAAAATATTTTCCACATTTTCCGTTGTTTGGTTGTTAATTAATTTGGAAAAATGATTTTCAATGGAAAAGAACTTACACCGAGAGAAGGAAAATAACTTTCTTATCTATCATTCTGAAGTTATTTCCTTTCACACAGCTTTCACAGCTTTGGGGCTGGGACTGATATGGTGTCAATGTTTTACCGGTCTGTTGAAGTAGAGGAACGCAGATTATGTCTTTGCAGCTCTTATCACTTGTCAAACATTATGATCTCTTGGCAGTAGGCAGGATTCAGGAAATTCCCAAAATTTATCCACCACTGCAGCTGCAAAAGTGCATACAGCAGAAGCCCATATGAGGACAGCAGCAAAGTAGTTTACAACATTTGATTACTTTGCAAAGGCATGAAAAAAGAACTTCACAATAAAAACTGACAATATTTAAATCCGGAATGAAACGATGTCCTCACTCGTTGAAATTAAACCGGGGTGAAAAGTGAAAGGAGAAAAAACTTAAAAGAAAATCAGAAACAGCAAATAAAGTTGACATGAGTTTTCTAATGTCTTCTGATCAGCGGATCACGTCATAAGCCGCTCTGACAATTGGTATTTAAAGGCTAATGAATAAAAGGTACTCAATAGTTGCTATCTATCCCAAAAACAAAAAAGGATTTGCACTAGAGCACAGTAATTATTAAAAAGTTGCAGCAGCAGTAATTTTCTTTTCTTTACTAGCTAGTATTTAGAAGCGCACCTGCCAAATTGAAATTAAAATGGCCGTTTTGAAGTAGGAGGTCTAAGTGATGGAAAATGGAGACAAAAAAAGCTTTCATTTTTCTTTGGGCATCTTTGGTTTCAATTTTTCATTTTCCCTGCTTTTTCAAAGGTACAAAATAATGACATGATACTATACCAATAAAGAATAGTGTTTAGTTAGGTTTTCTTGACTTTTAACTCTTTTTTCCCAACTCCAATGCAATAATGAAAAAACAAAACCAAAAAATGTGTTTTATTTAGTTCATTTCACGAAAGATGTTACCTCTAGTGCAGGGGTTATTTAATTTTTTCTAGGATCACTGATTTGAAACAACAAAATAATGTTGCGGCATCCAATTTGATAAAAAAGACTCTTCTCCCCTTAATGATTTTTTTTTAAAAGGAAGATAAAAAGTCAATTAATCAGTATCATTAATAATTCCATTTAAGAATTCATGGTGTAATATGAATAAATATTTTATAAAAATGATAATATGATTATAATGGATAGAAACTAAAAATAACTTGTAATAAAATGAATGTTTTGAAAGTAGAAAAACATTTGCAACATATCAACAAACATATCAGAAAATATTTTCACTGACAAACCAAACACCAGAAAATGATGAAAAAAGGAATTTGGAAAATATTTTCACTAAATAACCAAACACTGAAAAATTATGGGGAAGTGCTTTTCCGGGAAAATGACTTCTAGGGAAAATATTTTCAGTCCAACCAAATGGACCCTAAGTATGTGAAGAAAGAAAACGGTGCTCTCAATTAGAGGTGGCAAAATGGATGGGATGGGCGGGATTTGCTTAGGTTTGAAATGGAAATGAATCATATGGATTTGATCCCAACCTTACTCATATGTGTTTTGGAACTAACTTGGGCGGAATTACTTTGACATGGGTTTAGATTGATCGCACCCATTACGCAAATCTATTTTCTATATTTTTCCTTTAATTCTTTTTTTATTTTTTATATAACTTTATTTTTGATTTATTAAATTTTGTTTGATCTTTTGAATTTATATTTTTCCTAAATTCATTTTTTCATCAAATGGTGAATATAATGCAATTTCCGGCAAAACCATGTCACCTACAATGTTTTGACCACCAAAGTCCCAGACAGTAAACCTCATGTTCTTGTACTCTAGGGTCTCCACATTAAATCCTGGTATTTTTGAAAAAAAATTCACTATTAGTATTCAACAAAATGTTGGGATGACTCCACATATGCAACCAATAGGCTATGTTAATCAAGCAGATCACAATGAACAGAGCTGAATAGAACATATCAGTGGCCGATAATCAACTTTGTCAGTGAATAGAACAACTTTGTCAGTGACAAAAGGTTTCGGCAATCAAATACTCAATTTAAAACGCTTATCTAGAGAAACAGAAGAATAATTGCAGGTATTACTGGGGATGCTTCCTTTTGTTAACGCTGGATTTATTATAAAATGGAATAATTTGCAGGTACTAGTGGGGATGTTTTCCTTTGGTCACGCTGGATTTATTATAAAATTCTTACCTTGAAATTGGGTCATAACACGCGTTTAGTAGCTAGCTATCGATCAATCACTAAAAAAACCAAAAAATAAAAAAAAGGTAGTTAGTCATCGATCAATGAAAATACCCCAACTAAGACTGTGAGGTCTATTAATTTCACATCAAATACGATACAAATAAGATCATAGAATCTGTGATTGTCCAATTTACGACCCAAAACAAGAAAAAAAAATACAACTGCTGATACCGCCCGAACCAACATAATTTTTTTTTTCTTCTGTCCTCAGTTGATAAGTAGGAATACATAGGGTGGTAGGATAGGAATTCCAAAATTTGTTGGTGCTGATGGGCGCTTCCGTAATTTGCATGCTCGATAAACTTAATCTTGGACAGTAAATATAACATGGGGCTCTGTAAGTTAAAAAGAGCAAGAAGTCGAGAAGATGAACTTGAAGAATCAAGATGGCAGTGAGAAATTGGAAAAGAAAGAAAGTAGAAAGTTTGTTCAGAATGAAGAAGTAAAAGAACTATACATTCTTGCTCAAAGTGTTTCTAGCTGGTGTGTCTTTTTGACCCATGCATGTTTTAGACAACTATAGATACTTTCATAAACTCTTTCTAATTTCAGTTTTCAGCCTTAATTTGTACCAAGCTTCTGACTTACAAGAAGCCAAATCATCAATTTTGGCAAAAAAAAAAAAAAGAAGGTAAAAGAATGAAATCAAGAAAATAACATATCCACTTAATATTATTTCTTTTTCTTCAGTGTTGTCAATGGTTTAGGTATCAAACCATTTCAAACGTTTAATTTCCCTGCTGAGCAAATTTGTTAGAAACGTTTGGCAAGGAGCGGGTCCCCAAAGTTTCCTAAAATCTATGTATAAACTATTAAAATTTAAACCATATTTTATGATCACCTTATCCCTCGACATGTTTGTCATGAAATTTTTACTCTCTCTGATCTCTCTTTATATAAGTATATTATAGCAATCCAACTCCTAGTTTCTTTATATTGGTATGCAATTAGTACAACTTTAATTTTGATATATTTGAAATAGCAACAAATGATTTTTTTTTTTAAAACTAATTTATCTTACTAAGAGTGCCCTGTAGAAAGTTTTTTTTTTTTTAAGAGAAAATTGCAATTTTGGTTTCTAATATTTGGCCTGCATGCCAAATTGGTCTCCAATATTTAGATCAAAATAAATCTAGTTTCCAAAACTTATAATTTTGGATAAATTTAGGACAATTAACAAAATGAAACATTGACTAATAGTCTTCCACAGTAATGCCTCCTAGGCTTTAGCTTCTGCTGGTAGGTTTCTTGAGGCTTCCATCTTTACATTATTAATATTATCTCCTCCTTCTATGATCGCTGTATATGAATTTGTAAGTTGATTATGCAAGAATAGAATAACAAAAATTATAGTGAGCGATGTGCAAATACAAATGTGAAAAGAAAGTATCTTATATATGCGTGTGTGGTTTTTTTCTCTTTTTTTTTTTTTTTGAAAAGCTCATATATATTCTAGTGCTGTACAAAGATATTTTACATGTGTATATGTGTGTGTGCGCGTGCGCAGACGTGTGTATGTCTATATACCTTTTTCTTTTTTGTTTTTGAAAAGATCATTTATTTTCTAGTGCTATAGCTAGAAAAAGATCCAAATGTTAATGGTGGAGGCTTCAAACAGTTTGATGATCAGATGACTATTATCCCTTAAGCATGAGAAAATTTTATGTCTTCACACTCACTATATCTTTCAAAAGTAAGGACTTGGTAAAAGAAATGTATATAAAATCTAGCAACTTAAGGAAAAACAATTGTTACTTCAATGGTAATAGCCATAGGATCTTTATTTAAGTTCCAAATCTGCGTGTGTTCGCTTGTTTGTTTTTATTTGTTTGTGTGTGCAGCCGGAGAGAGAGAGACACAGAGATACTAACATGAAGCAATCACATGAAAAGTAAATGATTAAATCTTATATATACTGTCAGTATATATACTATCATCATTAGATATATGTCATATGTGCAAAAATTTGAATTTTAAATCCAAAATTTGCTCATGCGCCATCTATCCAAACGTGATAGTGTATACACTGACAGTGTATATAAAATTTTATTCAAAAATAAAATCCTAATTTTCAGACTTCAGTTCACTTCAACTTACACTGCAAAATGAACATACGAGGGCACTTGTGGCCAAAACCAAAAAAAAGTATATTAACTACACTGATACCGAACGAAGTGAGGCAGACAACGTCCAGCGCCGGATTTATCCGGGGATGAGTCACCGGACTTCGTCTGATTTCTGTTGAGCTGAGGAGCTAAGCAATGACCGGCGCCGCCTATAGCGCTAGTTTTCGCGCCGGTCTTCGTCAGGCTGAGATGCGCCCTTTTTTATTGTGTTTTTTTTTTTTTATTTTCTTTTGGCTAATAAACGTTGTAACCTACAAATAGACAGCACTAGATCGTTCTTATTCATTCATCAACATTTATCAAATTTTGTTGGATTTTCCAATAAACTAGAGAGTTCTTTCTCGTTTTCTCAAATCGTTGATTCGTTTTCAGAAATTAGTTCGTGAAACTTTTTCTTTCGGAATTCTCTTCCGTGTGATATACCGCCTTCCCATGCCAGTACCCCAACAGACAACAGCAACGAAAATATGCCTGGCAATGTCTGAGAATGCTAGAAGAATTACTGAAATTTACGTTATAGCCCAGACACTTATGATTTATGAACATGCTACCGTAATTGTGGAACTTTACACTATGAGTTTTAGGATTAGAGAAATATGGCTTCGTTATTGTATACCTTAACAGGAATAGAGCGGCAAAAGAGAGGACCTTAACATTGAAAAACTGAACATAACAATCACATAAACCTTACATTCATACTTAGACATTTAATGTAGATGTTGCTAAAGTATTCAAGAATCAAAATTATTCATTGTTATCATGGTCGGAGCTGGGCTTGGCCATCTTCAAGTCAACTGATCCAAGGCCTCCTTGTTTTATGTGAACTAGTGCTCAATGTACATCCAATGTGTGTGCAATCAAAAAAAAAAAAGATATTTATGGTCATATATTTTAAGTAAAATTTTTATTACTAAAGCAAACTTTAATCTTTTAAATATTTTTCATAAAATAATTTTATATTGGTAGTTATAATGTTTAGGAGTAATTATGTTGAAAACATATATTTAAAAGTAAAAATAGTTATGGATAGTTATAGGTCATTAAAGTAAAAGTGGCTTTTATAAGATCAAAAAAGGAAGTTCATAAATTGACGATAAATATTAACTCCAATATTAACCCTAAACCCCTCCCTCAGCCTTTATATGTAGTATAGATATTCCATTTAAATATTAACATGCCATAAATAACTAATAAGGAATTAAAATCTTTAATTATATTTAGCATAAAAACATTCGCAAAATAGATCTCACCGTGTCGTGTGTATCCCCATCTTCAAGTCAAGAACTGATACTGATAAGTGACTAATTTATGTAATAATTGTATGACTTTTTATATTATTTTTAGTCACTTTGGGTATATTATTGGAAGAAATTGAATCATTTTGGCTATAATTGGTGAAAAATGCTTTTAAGTGGTTAAATGAGGTTTTTATCACTTTTTACTTGGATTTTGTGCATTTTGACAGTTTTGACACATTTTCGTATTTTGGCTATAACTTGAGCTACAGTGATCAGATTGAGATTATTCTTAAACCAATTTGAAGATAAGAGATAGATCTACAACTTTGGTGAAGACATCTAAATCCAGTTTGAAGGTTTTCCAGGTCAAAAAGCCGAATTACTGTAGCTAATTTCTATTGGTCGTAGCTGAAACAGGGCAATGAACAGTCAAGGGTATTTTGGTCATTCTCAGCATACACAGATCCAAATGAGGTGATTCTTCATGCATTGGAAAGCTAACTCAAAGGGCTACAAGTTTCATGTTCTGGTCAAGAGCTAAATCAGCTTTTATCATCAAGAAAAGATCAGTTGAAATTGACACAAAATCAGAACAGAGTTGAAAATTGAACAAAAGTGCACCAAAATGTCACTGTAGCAATCCGGCCGGAACTTGGCCGGATTGTGATCAGAGAAGGCTGCTCTTTATGCGAAAAACTCAATTTCACTTCCAACAAGTCACATGCAATGCCAGACATGTGAGAACTACTTTGCAGCTGTAAAAGGGTGGTGTAGGCCTCATTTTCTTGACTTCTTTCATCTTTATATAGTCAAAACTTGCAAGATTGAAAGAAAATAGAGAGACATACAGGAGAACTTGGATAGTGTAGAAATGTAGCTCTTTCATCTTCTGAGTATTAGGTTAGTTTAGGATAGACTAGTATAGTTCATCCATTCTTGTATCTTGACTAGATTAGGATGAAGATAGAAATGAAGAATGAGGAGTTGAAACTCAAGTGACATGGGCTATCTCTTCTCCAACTCTTTATCTTTTATATCAAATTCTTAAGTATAGTTAATATGCAAGTTCTGGATTTTGTGTTCAATATGTGTCTTTAAAGTTTATGCCTTGGGTTTGGTTGAACTTTCTATGATTGTTAGTGTTTATTATTTGGCTATTTGATTGCTATGATTTGAGCAAGTTATTTAGCAAGCTCTTTAAAATCATGATTAATCTGGTACCATTAGTTGTGATTATCTAAGGTGTTGTTTCAGCAGTGAAAATTGAGATTTAACACTGGTTCAAGAAGTGCTAAACATAGGGAGTACACTCACGAGAGTAGAGGTGCACCTATGTGATTTTAGTGATTAATTTCATGTAATTTCATTGAAGAAATGAACTTGTAGCTAATTTCATAACCATGTGAATAGGTATGGATTAGTTATGAGTATAGTTGATTCACTACGAAAATAGGTTTCATATGCATGAGGAAATTACACCATAACTAGCCTAGATAATAGTATTCAATGATCCAAATATAGCACTTGCATGAGTAGTTAGGGATATCACAATCTATGGAGCTTTCATTTGTTATTTTTTTGTATAAGTGCAGTAGGTTTTACTTATTATAATTCATTGATAGTCTAAATAATAGAGAAACTTTAGTAGTGTCGGTAATTGCAATCTTCCTTATGAGATCCACTCGATATATACCCTAAATTACTAGTTGACTATACTTGCAGTGAAACGGATGTAAATCGGATTTTTTAACTTGCACGTATATAAAAAGCCCGTCAGATACAAGGACTCGTTTTCTTGTGAATGTTCCATTTAAATATTAACACCCCATCAATAACTAATAAGAAATTAAATTCTTTAATTATCTTTCAGCGAAAAGCAAATCTGAATGCTCAGCAGATCGTATCGTGTATCCCTTGGCATTTTCATAGTGGCCATCTTCAAATCAACTGATCCAAGGCCGCTTTGTTTCCTGTCAATGCTCCATTTAAATATTAACACCCCATCAAGAACTGATAATGCTCCATTTAAATATTAACACCCCATCAAGAACTGATAAGGAATTAAAGTATTTAATTATCTTTTCAGCAGAAAAAAGGGATCTGGTCGGTACAAAACAGATCTCATCGTGTATTCTTGGCATTTTCATAGTGGCCATCTTCAAGTCAACTGGTACAAGGCCACATTGTTTTCTGTGAATGTTCCATTTAAATAAATATTAACAACCCATCAACAACTAATAAGAAATTGAATTCTTTAATTATCTTTCAGCGGAAAAAACAGATCTGGTCTCTATAAAATAGATCTCATCGTGTATCCATTGGCATTTTCATAGGGAAATTTGAATTACAGAAAAGTGAAATAGGAGACTCTTCTTCAATGGCTTTGACCAGCACCAGAAGACTAGAAGGGAAGGTAGCAATAATCACTGGTGGAGCCAGCGGCATTGGTGAAAGCACCACAAGGCTATTTGTCAATCATGGTGCAAAAGTTATCATAGCTGATATCCAAGATGAACTCGGCCGCGCCTTATGCAAAGATCTTGGCTGCAAGGAAGCTGTTTCTTACGTCCATTGTGATGTTAGCAACGAATCTGATGTCCAAAATGCAGTGGAGACAGCCATAGCCAAGCACGGGAAGCTTGATATAATTTTCAGTAACGCAGGCATCATCGACAACTGTAAGAACATATCGGATGTCGGCTACGATGATTACAGGAGGGTTTTCAACGTTAACGTCTTCGGTGCGTTCATGTGTGCCAAACATGCAGCAAAAGTCATGATCCCTGCTAAGAAAGGAAGCATCATTTTCACTTCTAGTGCAGCGACAGCCGGAGATGCGACTCATGTATATGCCACGACTAAGAAAGCCCTTTTAGGGCTTAGTGAAAGCTTGTGCGTGGAATTAGGCCAACATGGGATTAGAGTCAATTGTGTTTCTCCTTTTGCCCTGCCAACTCCATTGCTGACGAGGCAATTTGGAAATGTGGAAAAGGAGAAGGCAGAGGGGTGGTTTTACCAGGCAGCAAATTTGAAACATTCGGTATTTGAGGTTGAGGATGTAGCACAGGCAGTAGTATTTCTAGCAAGTGATGAATCTAAGTATGTGAGTGGGCTCAACCTTATGCTTGATGGGGGCTATGGCAAGACAAATATCGCCTTGAGAGAGGCTTGGAAGCAAGCCTAATGGAAATTAAACTAAGCTATTATTATTTGAAGAGTCAAGTCAAGTTGAGTTGAGTCAAGTCGACTTTTAAAGAGCGAGTTTGAGGGAAAGTTTCTAAGTTGAGATTTGTGATTTATCTAAGCAAAAAATTACGACTTGATATTGTTATTATTAAATTTTGTGTTAATAAAATTATTGAGTATTTATTGTATATTTATTGTCCTTCTCTTCCCATACATTTTTATATGTGTTAAAATTGCTTTCACTGCGTTTTTTTTTTTTTGTGCCAATACGGTCCCATGATATTGCACTACATGCTAATATTCCGTGTTTGCATGCTTCCGTTTTTGTTTCACATTGTAATAACAATTCACCATGGGTTATGAATTACAAGCAAGTAACTTTCAAGTTTTCTTTTCTTAGAACATATGATTAATATTGGTTAGATTTTTTTTTTTTTGGGATATTTCTTGATAATTCATTTCACCTTTAAGTTTCTACGAAATAATGAAATTGCGAAAGAATAGCACGGAAAAGCAACTTCTACATAATATAATAGAGGGTCATGTAATTTTGGAGGTAAAACAAGAAGGAGAAATTTTATGTTAAATAAACAAATCAAGACATCGCCTTAATTCTAACTACCAAATCGGCTCAAACTTGTGCTTGATGGGGTTTATAGCAGAACGAATATAGCCTTGAGAGAAGTCTTGAAGATGCAAGTTCCATGATACTGCTCTCCTTGCCAATATTCCTTGTTAGCATCCTTAATTTTTCTTTCACATTGCAATAACAATTCAAGTTGGATTATGAATTATACGAAAGTAACTTTCAAATTTTCTTTTCTGAGAAAATATAATTTATATTGGTTGAATTATTGTTTTTTGGGGATATTTCTTGGAAATTGAGATCTTTTTCTTTTATGGTAATTGAGCTCACCTTTGAGTTTCTGTGAAATTGCGCAAGAAAACCAAGAAACTTCTACAAAATGCTGTAATAGAGGCCCATGTGATTTTGGAAGTGTAAAACAAGGAGGAGAAGTTCTGCTTCCCTTAAAAAAAAAAAAAAAGAAGCAGATATTATAGCCTTGAAATTGAACTTACCAAATCTGGAAGACTTTCACCTGAATTATATATCTCATAAAATTTTTCCACTCTCAACTGACTGACCAATCTTGCTTTACATAAAGTATGCCATTTAGCTGTATCCCGGGGCATATAAAAAAAATAATAATTGCAACAGAAAAAGAAACAAGAATTGTTTTAGAAATTAAATTAGGGCACTTAACCTGTCAAAACTAAGAAGAATGAACTCTTACACTTTGGATTGAATTTGTTCTAGGATGGTCCTGATTGGGCTGGAGACTATAGTCTTGGAGTCCTTTACTAACTTGAATTCTATAAGGATCTCAAGCATACAACACTTTGGAACCCGATTAGGCCATTTTTTGACCCACTGGCCACTACCCATTAAGTTGAACCCACACAATTTTGGTACCTGAACATAATTAATTCCTCCGTAAATCCAAAACCTAAAATTGATAACTTAAGATACAAAATTAAGGGTTAATCACATTTTATCCCCTTAAAGAATACCCTATTTCTCAGTTTACCCCATAACCTTTAATTTTGCTCACTTAACCCCCTTTAGGACAAAATTGCCCTTGCATTATTTTGACTTTTCATTTGCCTTGTTTTCTTTTCTTTTATTTCTTTTTCTCTTTCTTCTTTATTTAATTCTTCATCTTTCCCACAAAAATCTTCACCTTAATGATTGAAATTAGAAAAGAGGAATTGCAGAGATCTATCTTCTCCTCAAATGATTAAAAAATATTCAAATCACTTTCCTAAAATATAATTTTTTTAGCATTTCAATTCTTTTAATTTTGGGTTTTCCTCTTTCCTTTTTAGTTTCTTATTTATTCCCAAGAAAATACCTTAAGATGAAATTGTGACCTGATTAATAATCATCAATTGAAATTTGTGACACGTGGCATCATACAAAAAATCAAAATTAGTTTTTGATGCCTTTTAAACCTTCACCCAGAAATATGCAATTACAAACTCAAAACAAAAATTTTCGTTGAAATAGAATTTCTATTGGGAAGGATGAAAGAGAGAAGAAAGAGAAAAAGAAATAAAAGAAAGGAAAATAATTTCATCTTATGATATTTTCTTGAGAATAAAATGAGAAACTAAAAAGGAAAGAGGAATACCCAAAATTAAAAGAATTGAAAGGCTAAAAAAATTGTATTTTAGGAATGTGATTTGAATATTTTTTTATCATTTAAGGAGAAGATAGATCTCTGCAATTCCTCTTTTTTAATTTCAATCATTAAGATGAAGATTTTTGTGGGAAAGAGGGAGAATAAAATAAAAA
Organism: Coffea eugenioides; assembly: GCF_003713205.1. Taxonomy (NCBI): domain Eukaryota; kingdom Viridiplantae; phylum Streptophyta; class Magnoliopsida; order Gentianales; family Rubiaceae; genus Coffea; species Coffea eugenioides. The sequence continues at coordinate 34,744,463 of NC_040042.1, read as the reverse complement.
AGAAAGAGAAAAAGAAATAAAAGAAAGAAAAACAAGTTAAATGAAAAGTCAAAATAATGCAAGGGCAATTTTGTCCTAAAGGGGGTTAAGTGAGCAAAATTAAAGGTTAGGGGGTAAACTGAGAAATGGGGTATTCTTTAAGGGGATAAAATGTGATTAACCCCAAAATTAATTTGCATATATATATATGTGTGTGTGTGTGTGTGTGTGAGTTCTTGTTTTAATTAATCATTTTCTTTCTCCTATTTGGAATGCCTAGTTGAAGAGAATTAATGGGCCAATGGATTACTAGAGTTTTATCCATTTCTACATTTAACTCTCCTCCAATTAATTTTCAGTAGATTACAGTACCTAGGGAGTCCTTAAACTATCATTCTTGTCAAGTTTTGGCCCATAATCTAAATTTTATTTTAAAGTACTCCCTGAACATAAAAAAGTGTACACTTTAAGTACTTGCGCTGGTTTAGTCATTAATGCTCTTGAAATCAAAAGGGCATTTTTGTCCAACCATCTTGTAGACAGATCTAGATCTAGACTATAATTAAAAGGAGATATGTACTATCTCTTTCACCGAATCCCTCTAAAATTAGAGCCTTTTCATTGTTGGAGCTGCAAGGTAAAAGAACAAAGGAGAAGAACCCAAGATCGAATCTAATACCTTCAATGGTTGACTGTGAGTTGAATAGGATTGTGAGAACATTGTGGACTCCATGGAATCTTGGTGGAAGATATGCTGAGTGCACACTTCTTGAGGTAATGGAGGAGTTAGATTTGAATGTACTCAAATAATTAGTAGTAATTGTTGTTTGTGTACTATTATATAAAGTCCGGATGTAAATGGATAGATGAACAAATATGTCATCATTCGCTGGAGATTATACCCGGGCTACCTTGGTGAATTAAATTAATGGAGAATGAGCATGAAAATGCAGGAGACAATGCTAAAATATGGGAGTGCATAATGGCAAAATTAGAGGGAAAAGTTCACAATTTTTTTTAAGAGTAATTTGATTGTGAAACTACTTAGAATGAAAGGTTTTCCTTCTCCTAAGTCCTCTAATCCTTATCTTAATCACTAGGAGAAAAAGCCCGCGCATAGTACCTATAATTAAAGATAGTTAATAATTATTATTTAGTATTTTGTAGTATAAGAATTGAAGTATGACAATTTTATTATGTGATATTAAACAGAAAAATCATAAATTACATATTGAGTCAAAAAATATAATATGCAATGAAATATAATTATAAAAGATGATTAATCACTTTGCGTTTAATCTAATAGAATAAAAGATCTACTTATATCTGCTCATGCATTTTAGGAATGTTAAATTTTGTCGTTTAGTTTGAATTTGATCTTGATATGAGGGCAATCTACCTCATTATCTTGTCATATAAGTGAGATTTGAAAAATTAGCATACTTGAAGAAATCATTGCTAGTGGAATTTCGGTTCTTGCAAGCCAAATTCTTGGATTTATATTAATTCCAAAGACATATCATCATGAAAGCTCCACATTGATAAATCAATCAATTATGATTTATTGTATGATTTAGGACATTTAGCAAAGCATCTCCTTCTCGATAGGGGTTACAATCATAAAACATCAGTTTTTGACCTAGTTGCAAAGATATACAATAACTAACACGCTAATCTAGATGAATAATTACCTCAAAAAAAGTACTAAAACATCTTAATCTACTCAATTCAAGAAAACAATTAAAAGTAATGAAGTATGTAGACACCAAATTTTTGGTGTAATTTCATTTTTAGTTTTTTATTTGTCGAGTTCATTTTTAGTTTTTAGTGTCTAGTTTTATTTTTAAGTTTTTAGCATAGAATTTCTTGAAATGAAAAAAAGAGAAAAAGGAAAATCATGAAAAATGAAAAAATGAAGAGGAAAAGGAAAAAGGAAAATTTGTTCACAAAAATGTGTTTATTCAATCTTTGGGCACTTTAGTTATTTTTATTAAGTTATTTTGAGAAAAGAAAATGATGAAAAGTAAAAAAAATTGAAAAATTAAAAATGGCCATTTTTGTTTAGTTTTTTGTTTAAAGTTATTTTTGTTTTATTATTATTATTATTATTACTTGGTTTTTGTTAATTTGTTATTATTATTTATATTTTATCATTTCTGTATTTATTAAGTTGAAGGTTAAAAAAAAAAAAAAAAAAAAAGAGAAGAAACGCGACTTGCAAGCTGCGTTTTTGCAGCTTGCAAGGGAGGACCTCAGGCAGCCCCTTGGGCTGCAAATACAGGAAGAAAGGACGGAGGTTTTAGGGTTGAAGGGAGGATCATTTGATATATAAAGAAAGCAGCAGGACAGCCGCAAGGGAGGAGGATCGAAGAGGGTTTTGGGGAGAAAAGAAAACCACCGAGAGCAAAGAGAACCAACGGGGGATAAAGAGATTAACGGCAAAAGAAAAGGATGAGAGCTGAGTTTCAGGGGAGATTGGAGGGACAATCGAGGGGAGGTTTTTGAGTGAGTAGACGGCTGGAAATCTGGGGAGAAAGCTGCGGCAGAAGGAAAAGTCTTATGACAGCTAGGGTTACGGGCTGAGGGTTGAGAGGAGAGAAATCTGGAGAGCAAGAAAGAAACCATAGGAAGGAATCACGGCTGGGTTTTGAGAAGAAAATGACCAAGAGAGAGAGCTGGGGGTGACGTTGAAACAGAGGGCAGAGGGAGAGTAAGAAAGGGAGGAGAGAGAGAAGGAGTTTTCTGGTTTTGGGAAGACAGGCTTCGGGCAAGGGTGAAGCAAAGAGAGGAACAAGAGAAGCCGTGAGCTGGGAAAAGAAATTCTGCAGAATTTTAGAAAAGGTTGACTTTCAGCCAACTTTGAACGTGAATACCTCTTCCATCTGAGATTCTTTTAAGAAAATCTCAGGATCTGCTCAAGCTACAAAGTGAAAGGAACGATTTTTATTCAAAAATCTTGAAGAAAAAACAACTGCAAGATCACCGAATCTGTCCGTGAAAGAGCTTCCCTGACCCTGCCGCACCAGTTTCGACTTCGAACGAGAGCGCAGTAGAAACTCTTGCTTCGGCCCCCAGCAATTCAGGTGATCGTTCTTGCTTCTCCTTTTTTTGTTTTAACGCTGTATTCATGAGAACCCAAGTCCAAAAGACACGAATCTTGTGATATTTCATCTGACTCTTTGACTTTTATCATGGTTGCTGTCTTAATGTCTCGTTATTTACTGTTTTGTGGGGTTGGCGAAATTCTGATTGTTAAGCAATAAGAGGCGTAAGTCTCAAATTCTGCTGGCTTGGGGGTTTGACAGACTTGTTGTAGGCTGGATGATCGATGATTTATTAGTGGAGGTGTTTACTGATAAGTGAAATCCAGAAATTTGTGAATGTTGCAATACGTACCTTCAGATTTTCCTCTTGTGCATGCTCTGTGTGACAGCCCCACCTTCCCCTAAGGCGAACCAAAGGGGTTAGCGGACTGCCTGCCCAGCTCTCGCCAGGACTACGGTACAGTTAACGTCGTTCTATAACGTTCCGGAACATACCATTGCGCGCGCAAACAAGTCAGAAAACACAAAATAAAAAAAATGAAAATTTGCGCCGAAGATGAATAGTGCAGGACACGTCAGAATCCGGCCGGAATCTGGCCGGATTAGCGGCCGGATTCTTGGCCGGATTCTGTCCAGTGAGCAAACTCAATTTTTTTCAAAAGCACCACTCAATCCGGCCGGCAATCCGGCCAAGATTCCGGCCGGATTGTCTGGCCGGATACCGGCCAGTGAGCAACTGGCCGGGTTTCCAATTTTTCTCAGGCAATCCGGCCTTCAATCCGGCCAGTTTCTGGCCGGATTCCTGGCCGGATTCGCCACTGTTCATGCCCGCCAAAATTTTTTTTCTTTTCCAATTGAAAGTCGTGGTGATCCGAAATTCATCCAAACATGTACCAAACACATATATACAATGGAATCAACATTGTCAAGCCAAAATGGCATACCAAAACCATTCATTAAGAAGTACACCTTCGATTTGCCTATCAAAAGGAAATGAACCCGTTATACATTAGGGATTCATTTCAAGAGCTATACAAAAGACATTTACAAGCTCAGTATGGCAATTGACTATCCAGTCCATTTTCAAAAGCAATTATATCCCTGTAAGGAAAACAAATAGCACGGAATGAGCCAAAGCCCAGTGGTATACCACCCAATAAGCAATCAAAGTCATATAAGAATGAACCTTCATTTAAAGTGCACAAATAAGCAATAAAGCAAAATGGTAAAAGGATACGGTCGGCTCTCAAGAGCCCATTTCCACGCTTGCAATCTTGAACTAATCTCATTGACTCTCCGTCAATGTTAAAATACCAAACCGTAGACAACTCTTTACTTCCATTCCTTCCACCCAACATACCCCAACCGGGCCCGCACTCCATTTCAGTAGCTTTTGGTAATACTCGAGTTTACCGGAACCAAGGGTCTCATTACCACAAGGTTCCCCAGTACAGTCCCCGTGGCATGATAATTTTCACGACCAAGCCCTCGCCGGCTCGATCCAATTAACTACCATACGGGGTTGAGCTCATAAATGCAGTAAAGCCATTGGATACTCGTCCAACGACACCAAATCAGTTTCCATGAATGGAATGCAGTATCTCATATATCCAGTGCAGTATTTCAGTAAAACAATCAATAGCCATGAATAAAATCACAAGGGGTGAGAGCGATCAAGTACACCCTCACCTCAATCATTTCCAATAACCAAGTAAGCCTTCAAGGCATCCAATACACATAGCACAAAGCCACATTATAACAAGTAAGTGAGTAGTATACTCACCAAGCAAGTAAGTGGTTTTTCATGTACCACGATCACCAAGCCGTCGAGTACTACCTTCAAGCCCTAGAACATGTAACACATACAATGAGACTCGAGAACGAGTCACCAAACAATGCTAAACACAACCCCAATAGGGTTTCATATGCATAAGTAGGCATGATAGCAAACCAGAAATTAGAAAATGGCCTTCGCTTAAGCCTTGATGGAAAAACCGTGTTTGAGCGTATAATGCGGTAATGGCGTCAATTTCACTAAGGTTATCGGTTGGGGGTGTAAGGACCCCTTTTCGAAGCTATGAAACAGGGCTACAACAATGTAGAAGGGCACTCAATCCAGTTCCTAGCTTAACTAGGTCAAAATTGCAAAATACTAAACCAGAATTACCAAAACAGGTTTGCAAAACACAGAAAACTGTAATCGATATATCTCAGTCCATACAAGTCCAAATGCCGAAATTCCAAAGGCATACATTAGCTAAGACATTCAGTTATATTTCATCAGAAGACAACAACTTCAAAATCCAAACCAAAACCAGTCAAAATGGCCAATCACTATCGCAGTTTTCGCATTCTGTCCAAAGCAGAACAGCTACAGTAATTTCGTCATAACTCATTCTACATTAATCCAAATGACCTGAAATTTTACAGGCATCTCCATCACATCAATACCTACAACTTTCATGTTTTGAGCAAAGTCTAATTCGGCCTCTAACCTAGTGATCTAAAACCGGACAGAATTGGGGATTTTCAAACCCTAACTTTCCAATTTTCCATCCAAATCCAAAATTAGTTGCATTTATCCACATTTCACATCCACTAGAGCCATTATAGTCCATTGCCAATCATCAAAGATGGCCACAACATCATTTCATATGAAACCAGAAAAATTCCCAAGAAAATAGAAAACTTCACCAAATCACTTCAAACCAAGATAAAACCAGAAATTTCAGCACTTCACTCACTAATAAGCATAATTTAAGCTTCATAAGGTGTAAGAGGGTGTTCAAGCTTCACTTACCAAGAAACAAGAGAGAGGGGGTTGTTGAACACCTTAAACCTTCAACCAAGCTTCACTAAACAACTTACTAGCACTAGAAGGTAAGATTGTATGGAATGGAATTGGATGTAACCAATGTTTTTGGTTGATTTGCACCAAGTAGAAGCTTGAAAATTGAAGAAATCTCCTTCCTTTCTTGCTCAAGGTGGCCGGCCAACAAGGAGAGAAAAATGGTGAATTTTGTGCATTTTTTTTGATATATAATTCTTTGGTCAAAAAAGTCAAGAAATTGAATAGTGATTCTTAAAAGGTTTCCAATGAGGAGGTGACACTTGTCACCTCCATAAATGCATTCTTATCTTTCTTTCCCCTCTCACATCAATCACTTCACACATTCTACTTATCACTTAACATCCGATAAATTTTCCACAGTATCCGAAACTTACACTTAATGGCCGAATTTTTCCGAACTTTTCGCACTAGTGGGTCCCACGTCCACTATTCACTCTTAATTTTCTAAAAATTCTCCAATGCTAGAAAAATCATCTTAAAACTATAATTGCTCATAAAATCCACTAAGAAAATATTTCTAAGCCAGAAAATGCAGAAAACATGCAATTAAGGGGAAATAAACCCTAGGAAAATAGTAGGGTTTACGGGTTCTCACACTCTGGATTGTATGATCCTGGAAAATACATTGCAGTTTGTTGAACCAGAAACTCACGGCCTTGTCTTGTTGCTTTCTTCCATTTTCGGTTCCAAGTTTTGCTGATTTTATTAGACAATGATTCCAGCATGTTCCTTCTTGCATGAATGTGTTTGATTTGAATAAAGAATAGGCATGAACATGGTTACAAGGAAAGAAATATGCTGAAGTTATAAAATGTTGCAGCAGTTTTGCCAAGGATGAAGCTCATCCGCATGTTTCCCTTTGCTGTTTTCTTTTCCCTTGTCTGCGTTGGGGGTGAATACTTACCTGGGTTATGCTTTTAAATGATACAGCAGCAGGGGCTGTCTTTCTTTGACTCCTTATAATAAATCTTGTTTTTTTCGGGGAGGGATGGTGCAGCAAAACCTGCCGCAACAAGCTCGAAATCTTTAGTTTGTTGCAGCAGGACCTGCGGGTATTCATGACAGCTTCGGCTGAGTTGCATGAGCTTTTGGGGGGGATGTTTGCTGCTATTTTTGTTGCATATTCAGCTGAGTTGTGTTAATCAAGGTGTCCAGATGCTAAATGACGTTAAGTGGTAGTCTTTGCTGGTTTGGTTTGAAGTTTACATGAAACCTGCATTTGAAAGCTTGAAAGTGCATAACTCTAAATGAATATTGCCGCAGGCTTCATTTTTTTCCCTTCTTGAGCTTGGAAGCAAAGTACAGCAAGCTCCATTGCTTGCTGAAATTCAAAACCATTGATGCTTTTTGCTAATATTTTCCGTTTGTTTGAATGAAGCTGCTAAGCTTTCTGTTTCTTTTGGCATGAATGAAGTTGTTTGGTTTGGAAGAACCTAACCAAAGTTGTGATTTAGACACTTGAGTTTGAGGAAAATTGCAGCTGGTCTCATTTCGTTTGAAGAGTATAAAAACATTGCAGACTCAAGTTCTTACGTGATTGCATGAAATGTGCATGCATGTTTCAAAGGAAATTTGCAATTTGACCCCCCAAGTTCCCTTTTTCTTCACTATGGCCCAGTCAATTGAATGATTTCATCAATTTAATCCTTAGTAGTTTTAATTTTTGCAATTCATTGCTTGTTTGTTTCAATTAACTACCATGCTTTGTTTAAATTGCACTTCATGCATGAATTTAAGAGCTTTATGACCATGCAAGCCCGTCTTTGCATGTTTTCTTTAATTTTGGCAAATAAATTGGTACCTTGACCATTTCTTTTATTTTGGAGGATAAATAAGTGATTTCACTTCATTGGACCCCAATTTCAAGGGAGGTACACTCTATCCCTCATTTGCACTACATTTGACCTTACGTGCTCCTACGTGTTATGTGAATATGCATGTCTACGTTGCTTTCCTTACCTCCTTGCGTGCATTTACTTGCTTTCACTTTTATTTAAGTTTTTATGGGGTATGTGTACACCTCTTGGCTTGTAATAGATAGGGCTCGGAGAGCATCTGGTCCATTTCCCTTTCCCCTTTTGCTTTTCATGGGGTATGTGTACACCTCTTGGCTTGTAATATATAGGGCTCGTAGAGCATCTGGTCCATTTCCCCTTCCCCTTGGTTGCTTGCTTTTGTTGTTACATGTTTAATTGCTTTATTAGGCTCTTGCATCTAGTCGAGCATGCTAAGTGCTATGTGCTATGTGTTTACGAGTGTTTTGGCATGTCTACTTGCTTTCATAGCCATGAATGAATGGAATGGATGAATGTGCGTCACCACACTAGTCCAACGCTAGTTGTGGCTCATTATTTCATTAGGAATTCATAGAAAGGGCTAGTCCAACGCTAGACCCAATAGGATTTTTCCTTTGTTTTTTCATTAATGCATTATTTGCCTGTTCACTACATATCATGCATTTTTTCTTAGTTTTATCATCTGGCATGCTCCTCGATTCCCCTTTCCCCTCACTTTAGGTTTTGCATCTCATACTAGTTATAGGGTTCATTTGCTTGAGAGTCCCCTTCAGATAAGGGAAACGAGCGAGTGTGGCTACTCGATAGCCTTAGCACGCTAGTTTTGCCTTCTAATCAAAGGGAAAATCAAAGTCGAAAAGTTAGGAGTCCACCCCCGTACCCGACTTGTTGCATTCCACTAGGGTCATACTTTCATTTTTATCACCTACATACTCTCTTAAACACATTTGTTTCACATTTCTCAAACCATACTTTCCCACTACATTTTACCTATCACTTGCTTATTTTCACTTCACAAATGAAATTCCACTTTACCTTATATATCTATTATTCTATTTTCATACACTTGCACACGAGAAACACTTGAACTTTATACAATTTCACACAAGCACCTTGCATTTACATTTCTTGCATCTTTCATACACTTTCACACTTGCACACTTGAATTTGAACTCTCATTTGCATTAATCGACCTCTATGAGGTATTCCTTTGTTGGCCGCCACAATTCATGTGGTTTGGGACCAAAAGCCTCACAAGAGACATCGTAGAATTTAGGATTGCATTTTTTTTTTCCGTTTTGCATTCATATAGTCATATCCAACGTGCGAACATACATTGGGTAGAAAACTAGGAAAGGTAAGGTTAAGTCGCGCAACTAGCCTTGGCTAGGTCAAAGGGGTGCCTTGGATTCTATCCTTGCCTTCCCCTTTGTCAAACGTGACTCCCGAACCTTTTTCTTTGGCTTACGTGGACTAGGAGTCGTTTTTAAAAGGGTTTTTTACTACTTGTCTTTAAAAAACACTTTTTGGGTGACTTGGTACACCCTAAATCTATACCAAGTGGCGACTCCGTTTTTATATTTAAAAACCCTTTTTAAATTTCATTTGGCCAAATCGTCGCTTTCCAAAGTCCCATGGCCTTTTTATTTTCCTTTTCACACGTTCACATATTCTACACTATTCACACACACCACACCCATCATTTCAAAAAAATGGGGCGCGACAAAGTACATACTTTAGATTTGCAGCCAAATAGTTTTAAGTAGATAGTTAAACATATTGACAAATCAAATGAAGTGAAAAATTGCCTAAATGGAATCATCAATAAGGTAGCAAATGATTTGAAAATTACCGTAACTAATAGTTAAAACAACAAAAGAAGTTGATGCAATCTATTAATGAAAAAATTTATGATGACAAACTTATTCTAAACCACAAATAACAATTAACAAATGTGATCTCCTCCCTATCAAGCCTATCTAACATGGGCAATTGAATTAAAACACTTAAAAAAGTATTGCACATACAACTTGCAAGATTACAAATTTCTTACAACCAAAAAAATAGATTAGCTAAAGAAAACATACCTATTGAGAAAGATGTTGCAAAATGGGAAAGAGTAGTAGCTAATATAGCAACATCTGAATTCAATAGACTACATGGTTGTAGTGGAACAAAGTTATAGGTAAATGAAATGAATTTGAATAGATGGGGGTTACTATGGTAACAGTCAAGAAACCAAACTTCTCTACTAATCAGCATTAATTGTGTCTTAACATCTATATATCATAAGTTTGCAAATAACTGTTGAGAAAGGCTTTAAGAAATTAAGAGACTTGGATGTTAATACAATTAAATGATTAAAAGAATTTTTATGTAATTCCACTAAAACACAAGCTGAATTCAATTGTACCTAATATTGAATTGGATATCAAATACTGTCGCATGTTAAACTTACCCGTAACTTTAAATGTCTGAGAGGACATTTAAGTAATTATAAAAAAAAACCAAATCAGCTATAATGATTCATATTTAATACTCCAATTGCACTTCAAATACTCTCATATTCTCAAAATAGCCACATCCTTGCGGTTGAAATCTTTGCCCATCGAATACTGTCACATGTTAAACTTACCCATAGCTTTAAATGTCTGAGAGGTCATTTAAGTAATTATAAAAAAAACCAAATCAGTTATAATGATTCATATTTAATACTCCAATTGCACTTCAAATACTCTCATATTCCCAAAATAGCCACATCCTTGCGGTTGAAATCTTTGCCCATCGAATACTGTCACATGTTAAACTTACCCATAGCTTTAAATGTCTGAGAGGTCATTTAAGTAATTATAAAAAAAACCAAATCAGTTATAATGATTCATATTTAATACTCCAATTGCACTTCAAATACTCTCATATTCCCAAAATAACCCCATCCTTGCGGTTGAAATCTTTGCCCTAAACTCATTCTTATATAGTATAAGGATTTAGATGTTACACATAATAGTAGATGAGATCTACTACTTATATAAGAGACTTAATATATGATAATCTATGATCATATTAACGATGTCCTATATTGTAAATACTATAACTAAAAATATTTAAAAATAAACCTTAATAGTAATTGATTAAATCTCATCATCATAACCTTTTTTATTTCATCAATTAGATTTACTCTAAAGACATTATTATTCAAATGTAAGACATGCGTAATCAAAATAATAAAGATGTCATTCATATGAATGCACTAATATAAGAGTACAAAACAAATCCCTGAAAGTAGATTAGTTTTAGAACATACATACTAATTAATGCTGCAAAAAAATCTGTTCATTTTTTATAGGGTGCATATTAGCGAGCGAAATTGTAAATATTTTTTTTTGTAATTTTGGCTAAATATTACATTATTAAATTGATTCTACTTAAGTTTGGCAATTGATATTGATTGTAGAACTTTGGAGCGAAAAAGAGTAAAAAAGGGATCGTGAAGAAACTTTTCAGCAGAGGACTCCTGACCTGATCAGCGTGAGAACGCCTAAGTCAAGTATCTAAGTCCGGAAGTTCAAGATCCTAATCGACAAAGGAGTTTTCTATTTCAAATCAACTTCTAATTGGGTGCTTGGCTAGAGTGGGCAGACTCTTACTCTTATCAATTTGTATCGCCATCTAGTTAGGAAAGAGTTATGCACTTTTCCTAGGAGGAGTAGGGATCAATATCTTTTTAGGAGATTGATAAGTAGAAACAAAAAACGGATTAGGACGTCTCCCTCTGGCTTTTAGTTGGCTATTGGTCTTCGCAATAAAAAGGAGACGAACTTCTCTTTTCTTTTCTTTTTTTTTAATAGACAAACGGTGTATGCAACTTTCATCAAGGAAATTGCGTGGACTCTTCTCAATGAAGAGCAATTAATTTTCTTATTTTAGTCAAGGGTAACGAAGGATTTGGTTCAACTACAACTATAAAATTGAATTATATTTATCTATTTCTTTTATTCGTTAATATTTATATGTTTCCTGATTTGATTTCTCATTGTTGTTTGAATATCAATGGTCCAATATTTAATTCCACTTAACAATCTAATGCCAATTAAGATAGTTAAATTCGTAATTATTTAATTATTTTAAATTAGTGGTAATTGGCATGATTGATTTCATATTAGGGAAACATATAATATAATCTAAATAAACCCTCATAGCATGTTTGTTGATTAGAACAGGGTTTCTCTAGTTTTTAATGCACTCAGAAAATTAAATTCCATAGTCATACCTAGGATTATTTCTTGATTAGGAAAACGGTTAACAGGTGTACCTTAACTATCAGCACAATAAGGAAAAACTAATTGTCATCGCTTGTTTGGTAATTATAACTTATTTATTAATGAATAAATGAAATTATCATTGATGAGCAGTTGTGTGAACCACTTTCGAAGTTTTCTCCTTAGCTAGAGCTTGCTTATTATTGATTTAAATTTAATTTCCATCAGGTTAATTGTTTTTGTTTACGTTGATTATTTATTTTAATTTTCCAAACCCCCCATTTAATTCTTACTTGGAAGGAAGCTAATTTCTCCTAATTCCTGTAGAAACGATCCTTCTTACCACTATACTCAATAATATATATTTTTTGAATAGAATTTTATTATTTCACAAGTTGGACACCTATCAATTTTAAAGTTTACACTTGAAGGAGACTCTTAATTGGTTATTCAGCTCCTGAATAGTGACGATGATGATTTTTCAAGAATGGGACCAGTAGTAGAGTATATTCCAAAGGTTTTTGTCTGATGCTACAGATATGGATCTAAATCCGAGGCAAAAATAGTAGCTCCTGAATTGGCTTGTTACGCCAAATCTTGTAGCTTTGTTGAATTCCATAGCTTAATTCTTTAGCTTTGTTGAATCTTATGGGATTCACCTCCATGTTTTGTCAAGAAACATCTAAAAAAACCAACATCTAAATACTGTGTTCGCTGTAATAGTGATTATTAGGCACACCTAAAAAAATCCCAGGGAATTGCAAGTGTTTCATTGCATTAAAATTTGAAATAATTCTATTGGTGGATATCAAAATAATGAGGAGGTACCATATCAGAGACGGGGATGACATGGGAGCAGTAGGGGCAATTGCCCATACTGACCGGATCTAAGTTTATAATTTATCTGTAAGATTTTATCACTTTGCCCCCATTGTTAGTGTATATTGTCCCCATTACCAAAATGCATATGCTTTAAGCCTTCACTTATAAAACTTTGCGGGAGTATAATTTTGAAAAAACATGCTGCATTTTGCTTATATTGTTACCTATTCAGGCTGGAAATAGGAGAACAAACAAGTATTGACAGTTTTGTTCTTGAAGATTTTTGATATTTGTTGATTGGTATAACTTCACATGTTAAGTTTGCCTCCACTGAGTTACTTTTGTAGCTTTGCTCCTGTACCAGATTTGTTTCTAGGGAAACAGTTGGGATCATTTTGGTGGATGGAATAAAAATAGGGGACAAAACTTCTCTCCAAGAAATCTAAAGTAGGTATTCTGATTAATAACTAAATCAAGCTGCAATTTCGAGATGTCTAAACCTCAAACAAGATTCTCTCCTTGAAAGACACCAATTTTGCATGACTACAAAACTATCAATAGATTAGGTTGACTATCATCAACAAAACTAGTTAAACGAAAAGGTACTAAGATGAAATGGTTCGTTCATTCACAACATTATGTGGCGTAAACTTAAACAAGTTAAATCTAAAAATTTTAGAAACCAAAGAAATTGATCAATTGAAGACTAAGGATCCCTTATATGTATTTCAATACAATTTCCCTTGTAAATAGCAATTCATTTGATTGGACGATGGCCCGAATTGAACGTACATTATATGGTGAACGATGAATACAAGCACAAGAGTAAAATGAACAACATCAAGAAAAATACATATCAGCTTAAAACTTGACACTACTGCATATGATTTCTCACATGCTTTATTATCGAAGGCACCCGACAAATCCCTTGGTTCTACAAGAAATGAGATTAAGGCGATAACTATGGAGAAACTAGACAACGTGACGGATGAGAGTCAGTTAAAGTTGAGTCCAGAGTTGTTATCAGTGCTTCAGCTGGTAGGACTCTTGGGGTTTCTACCTTTGCTATTGCTCCTTCTTCAATGACCACTGCAAATCAATTTGCAGGTTCAATTTAGTAGTAAAAGCTACACCAATTATATTGATTAACATGTATGTGTTTTTCGTTTTTTGCTCATGTATTATTTAGTGCGTCCAAAAGAGATCTATAATGTTAATGGTTGAGGCTTCAACCATTTAGAATGTCTAATGTCCCTGTAGTGCATGAGCAGTTTCTATGTATTCACACAAAAATATTCAAAAGTAATTAGTTGTTACTCGTAAATTTTGATAAGATTTAGCAATTTAAGATTAAACAAAATTGAGCTTGATAATGGTTATTAGGTCTCAACAGTTATTGAACTCCGAAGCAATTGTACAAATGAGCCTTGATGAGTTTAACAAACTATTCGCAAGCTCGGCTCGTTTAGAAAATGAGTTTAATTTGATGTTTGACCCGACTCATTTAATTAAACAAATGAGCCAAACTTGAATTTATACTATCCAAATCGAATTGAACTTACCAGTCACTCGTTCGTTTAACAGTTCTAATCAAATCAGGGTACATTATAGGGGAAATGACATGTTTCATCCTTCACATTTCGTAAAAATATTTTTTTCGTCCCTCACATTTAAAACGAAGCAAATTGGTCCTTCACATTTAAAAACTCAAGCTTCTACATCCTAGAAATAAACTCTCAGTTGTGAATCAAACCATCTAATAACCCGATTACAAATTTTGGAGGTAGAATTGGTAGATCACTCGCAAAAACATATTTCCAACAAATAAATTAAGCAATTAAAAAATCTTAATTAAAACCCATTTGTTTCTTCAAAAAAATGAAATAGTGCTAAAGCTCTCAAGCACTAAACCCTTAGTGCAACAAAACTGAGGAATATGTCTAAGGGTTTAGTGCTTGAGAGTTTTAGCACTATTTCGTTCTTTTGAAGAAGCAAACGGGTTTTAATTAAGATTTTTTAATTGTTTTAATTTATTTGTTGGAAATATGTTTTTGCAAGTGATCTATCAATTCTATCCCCAAAATTTGTAACCGGGTTGTTAGATGGTTTGATTCACAACTGAAAGTTTATTTCTAGGATGTAAAAGTTTGGGTTTTTAAATGTGAAGGACCAATTTGCTTCGTTTTAAATGTAAGGGACGAAAAGAATATTTTTACGAAATGTGAAGGACGAAACATGTCATTTTCTCTACATCATATGGTGAAGGCAATTACAAGCAAACGATTAAAATGACTCAAAATCAAGAAAAATACATATTTGCTTAACACACAAGACCACATTAAGCACGGGTGATTTGTCTTTTACTAATTTAGTTTTATTAATTTTGTATTTTTGCCTTTATTTAATTTGATTAGTTAGATTAATTTCCTACCAATCCCCCATTTTATTTATTGTTTCTTTAAGAAAATAAATCACCCAATCCCTGTTAATATGACCCTACTCACCATTATATTCCAATTATATTTTTAGAGTAGGAATTTTATTTTTCGCTAGTTTGACACCCAACAACCACTCTATCTCCTGACTCCATCCATAAACTCCTCTATAAAGAAAACAAACAATTACTAACTTCTAAGAAATAAAAAATAAAAGAAAACTTTGAGAAAACTTCTTCCTTTCTCATATGCGTACGTCTCATTTCGGCTGTTACGACACTCTCTCAATTCACTTTTTCCATATAACAAATCATCCATTTTATTTAAATATCTAATGATGTGGAATAATAAAAATAAGCTAGACTATATGGGCTTTTATTCATGACATAATATTAAACTTTTTTAAAAAATAATATTAAATTTAGGAACATAATAATAAATTCCTGTCCTTAGATCTAGACAAAGGTCTTTGCTGGATATATACTAATTTTTAAGATTGGTAACAACATGCCAAGGCAACAATCATCTGAATAGTGGTGACAACCACTTCAACACAGTTATCATACACAAGAAATTTGAATCTGCTGGAAAATCTGTATTTTCCTCGCTTGCCAGATAGAATGGACTATTATAGTTAATGCCAGCCTCTTAATTTTATGAGCAAAAGAATTTGAGATACAGTGCTTAGACCACCACTCAACTTCATTTGATCAAGTTCTATCTCTTCCGTATATCAATTATCAAACATAGCTGTGGAATTGTAGTAATCGAATAATAATTGTATGCAGTACCTGAATTGATCCGACACTCGAGCACTGGTCCCAAAATTCTGCAGAAGCACATCAATTTATGATGGACCAGGAAGCACAATAATTTAGAATGGACCAGGACGGATGGACGGTTCCCAGGTCCATTCTAAATTATTGTGCTTCCTGGTCCATCATAAATTGATGTGCTTCTGCTGAATTTTGGGACCAGTTTTCGTAAACGATTGGAAGCCAGTCCTCCCTGTGCGTTCCGTGTTTTAGTAGAATGTCGATGCAAAACTAGCCACGCCTTAATTTCTTCTAGTTGTTCTCTACTAGCATGCCTTTCATTTATGATACGCAGCCATTATTCAGCCTCTGGGGATTCGAGTTTGTTGGCCATATCAATCATCATCCTTCAGCATCGATGTTGCAGGATAGAGGAGAATTCTGAGTAGCACTGGAGAAAATTGGGAGTCCTGCACGGAATGGAGTTCTTCAATGAACATCTTTTCTTAGATGCGATAGAGTTTATTGTAGAGTTAATCAGTATTGGTAACTCTTTAGTAATTTGACAACGTGTGGGTTTAGTGGTCGTTTCGTCCTCTGCTACTTTGTAAGAGTAGCATGCTGCTACTAGCTAGTGACTTTTCTTATTTTATCAATAATATCAATTCGGGTACTACATACTATAATTATTGGTTTACTATAATTCCATAGCTATGTTTTATATATAGAAGACATACAAGTGTCCAAAAAAAAAGTTGAGAAGTGTTCAAGTGTCAAAACGGAAGTGCATATTAAGCTAGAATCTCAACATGCATGCACTTTGGTAGGACTCTTGATTGAGGCTTTTAAAGAGTTGTTATCAATGCTTCAGCTGGTCGGACTCGAGGCTTCCGCCTTTGCTATTGCTTCTCCTTTCCTTCACGCTAGATTCCTTTCCTTTCCTCCTCCGAATATTGACTCGAATTGACACTAACGCCATCCTACACCTAAAACTGACTATTCTTACCTCGTTTCTATAGAATTTTGGGAACGGTCCACCCTAAATTATTGTGCTTCCGCCTCCTTTGATCGCCCAGACTCCCATTGGCAATTCATGGGCGCCTCACACCTAACGCCTTTCAAAACCAGTCCAGAGCTGTTATCAATGCTTCAGCTGGTACGGTAGGACTCTTGAGGCTTCCAGCTTTGCTATTGCTTCTCCTTCTATGGCCAGTACAAATTAATTTGCAAGTTCAGTTCAATAATATAAGCTACACCAATTATATTGATTAACATGTATGTGTTTTTCTTTTTTTACTCATGTATTCTTTGATGTGTCCAAAAGAGATCTATATATTAATGGTTGAGGCTTCGACCATTTGAAATGTCTAATGTCCCTGTAGTGCATGAGCAGTTTCTATGTCTTCACACAAAAATTTTCAAAAGTAAGGAGGTGTTACGAGTAGACTTTGATAAAATTTAGTAATTTAAGATAAAATAAAATATATAAGCTTAATAATAGTGATTAGGTTTCAATTGTTATTGAATTTCAAAGTCAACGTGTCCGTGCTTGTTTAGTGTGTTTGTGGTAGTGGTGAAATCAGAAGTTGGGATTTGTAAGGCAATACAAGTACAAACTGTAAAAGAAGTTGGGATTTGTAGGGCAGTACAAGTAAAAATTGTAAAATTAAGGGGACACTTACATTTTTTTTGTCAAAAAACTCAGGTTGAGGAAGTCTAACATTTACAAGGATATAATTGAGCATTTTTAAGATTATGGTGGGATATGAAAGAATTTCTTGAATCTTAAGAGGAGCAAAGTCTAACCATCACAAATGAAGGGGATCGATGCAGAAATTTTTAACTTAATTTTTGTGTGCATGCAGGAGAGAGACTTACCTGAAGCAATCTTAATTTTTGTGTGCATGCAGAAGAGAGACTTACCTGAAGCAATCACAAGGAATTTTGAAGATTTCTCTATTTCTTCTCAATGCTGAATTTTCGAGCCGCAAATGACTAGCTAGAGATCTTCTGAGTGAGCAAGTTTAACGGTTCGGATCACAGTTTAGAGGCCAGTATAAATAGGGCAGAGCAGGAACGTTAAAGCTTGTAGGTACTACTGGGGACGCTTCCTTCAATGCCCTCAATAAGTGTAAATACGCATTTAATGTTTCGCACGATAGATTACAGGGGATTTATCTATTAAATAGAACTCCCGTCCTCAATTGTTTAAGCAAGAAATAGTGGTTGGTGAGTGCGAGGTATGCATATAAAATTAAATTCAATTTACAGTCAAATATTGCATTTATAAATTGCTAAATATTTAGCATGCGATTTTTTGCAAGTATATAAATCGTGATTGAGTATAGAGTATTAATGGTTGAACCCATATAGAAGAATAGACAACTATTGATACTACTAAAACTCTTCTATTATTTGGATGATCAACAAAATGAAGAATATAAAACTATGCTAAAATGTACAAGAAGATTAATAAATGAAAGTTTTTCAGGTTATGGTATCCCTAACTACTCATACACGTATATATTTTCGAATCATTGAGCACTATTATCTTGGATAGTTATGACACAATTTTCTTATATATGTAAAACTTACCCTCGTATTGAATTAACTATACCTATAACTAACTCATACTTACTCTTGTGATTATAAAATTAGTTACAAGTTCATTTCCTACCATAAAATTATATGGAACAAAGCTATAAAAATCATAAAGGTACATCTCTACTCTTGTGAGTGTATTCCCTAGATTTAGCAGTTTCATGAACTAGTGTTAATTTTCAGTTGTCATTATAATTCTAATATCTTGATATTATCACAATTAATGGCCGATTAATTATGATTAGGTAAATAAAAGTACCAAATAACTTGTTCAAGACAATAGTCTTAATTAGCCAACAAATTAATACAAAATAATCATAAAACGTTCAACTAAATCCCAAAGCATAAAATGTTAGAAATACATAATCATTCTAAAATCCAAACTTGTATAATAACTAAACATGAAATCCAATACAAGTAAGAAAATTGTAAGAGAGATATCACCTTTGTCACGTGAGTTCAAACTCTTCATCTCCGCTCTTCAATTTTCATCCAAGTTCTGCTATACATAAGAAATAAGAAATGGATGAAACTAACTAATCTAAACTATCTTATACTAACGTAAACTAAAGAATTAATAAACTAGATAAAATCTTTGTAGTGTTTCTTCTACTACAAAACCTTCCTTTCGATTCTTGCATTTCTTGTGTTTATATAGAGAAAGATTGGTCCACAACGTGGTTCTAGATCCTCTCTTTTATACCTAAAGCATGCAAATTTGTGCCTCAAAAGAAGTGAAATAATGGAGTTGAAACCAAGTTGTGCAAGTTGCAATCACAAAAATTAATCGGAACCCCTCATGAATCCAACCTTAGATTCTTGGCTATATTGAATCTCGCCAAGAATCTGGCCAGGGATTCCTTCCCATTTCTCTACAACTTTCTGTCTCATATTCCTCCCAGAACCAGGCCAGAGATTCTTGGAGGGATTCGGTTTAGTTTTCTTTATTGATAAGTTTCTCCAGTTTCTTGTTCATGTAAATCAAATCACCTTTGAAACTCACCAACTTTACAAACTCTAGAATTTCAATCGACATATTACAAGCTTGCTTCTTGTCCAAGATAAAGTTCATTTCCAACTCCTACGAAACAATCAAAACATGCGAATAAAAGAGACAAAAATATCAGCTAAGCACTAAGTAGCATTTATAACCAATTCTAGTCAAAATGGACCATTTTCTTCTTTAAACATTGCAAAAGCAACTAAAAGTAACATAAAATATTATCCAAATATAGCACAAAATAGTAATTTATCAATGGTACTAATTAAGATAAAAGCATTTGTATCGAACCTAATGTTTTGTGATGGATTGAAAATTTTTTACTAACACTTTCCATGTGATTCCAATATCCAAGAATATACAATGCAGTATTGTGTAGAAAACATGCTTCACCACAATTTTTGTGAGTATTTTCTCTAGAAATTGATTTAGAAGATCAATTTTCTATGCATGTCAACTTTTCTGTCCATTAATATTCAACTGGTCATCTAGTTGGGACATTAGTTAGGTGAATCTTGAGACCTATCATTTGACTTATGAAGCCGTTCGTTTTCCATTTTTCATATAAGTTTTGGAGTCTCTCTTAAGCAACAGAAAAGAATTACGAACTTATGGGGGAAAAAAGATAAACCCCTTTTCTTGTAGTTGCAAAAGAGGAAATTATATCAATTCCGAAGAGTCTATGGGAGCCGCCAATACGCGTAAAATCCCTACGTGTATGAATATTGTTTGGTTCTAAAATTTTACATTCATCAATGAGATTCTAAGCCTTAACTTTAACGGAGCATTAAGAAAATCGTCTTGAAGTTCAATACTATAATAATCGTTTATGGACACTACACTTTGGTGTCTAAAGCATAAAGGAAACGAATTTGATCCTACTGTTCTTATTTTGGTTGACTAACATTGACTGGCCTTTTACCCATGGTAATTGCCTAAATATTTGTTTATTGTCATTTCTAATTGAGGTTTAAATGAGTTACATTTTACATTTACACGTGACATGTATACATTTTTTTTCTTACTTTTTTGTGTAGAACCAAAAATGTGTGACGATAGAACTTTCTAACATGCATTTAGTTTGATTGAACAATGATTCAAATTTTGATGTAGACATGAAAAAACGATCTAAATCTTGGTAAAAAAAAAAAAGTAAAACTTGTCTTAATTGGGTTTGGCCTTAGAGACCAATTAAAACAAAATTCATAAGCTTACGGATTTTAATAGACACTTTTAACAGTTAAGGGACTATATAGAATAATAAGTAAAAGTTGAGGGATTATTTCAAAATAGTATAAACTTACTATTAAAAGTTGAGGGACTTTTAAAAGTTGAGGACTATATAGAATAATAATTTTGATTGGTGAAAATAGCATATAAAGCAGTATAAACTTGCTATATTCCACATCCAAATACAGGTTTCTCTTGGTTGTACTTCTTGATAGGCTAATTTCACTCCACAATACTTAATTTATTATCTATTCGATAGTGTGTCTTTGAAAATATTTTTTGCCCAAAATGAAAATAAACAGAACGGATATAGTGAAGTAGCTACTTCGGTTATTTCTATTTCGCTATATAAAGGCAAAATTGAAAATCAACTACAAGATTTTGGTTTGATTATCAACCTTACGGTCAATAATTAATCTTGAGGTAGAAAACGTTAATTCAAAAACCATGAGGTCGGCAGTTGGAATTATAGCCGGAATAACTTACACGCGATTGGATAAGTTACTCCACATTGCGGTGTATTCAAGAACCACGTATACTGCGTTTTGTACAGCTTTTTTACGTGCAAGATTGATCTCATCAGCGGGAAAAAGAACTTACAGAGTAGCGGTCCCAGGACGATTTGATGTTGAAGTGATTCCATGCGATTATGAGTCAATCGTGCCTTTCTAACTAGTTTTGAATATTCATTGTTGTCTTTTTGCAAGGCATCAAAAAAGAAAAAGAAAAAAAGGGAGAATTGCAGTTTTGGTCCTTAATGTTTGGCATGTGTATAAAATTGGTGACCAATGTTTCGGCAGAAACAAATTTATTCCTCAAAATTTGTGATTTTAGGTGAATTTAGAATAACTAGGTAAATAGAATAATGACTAACAGTCAACATCAAATTGCCATTTGAATCATTATATTTTTCTAAATTTTAAATAGTGATATTAGGGTTTTAGCATGAATTGAGATAAAAATTAGAATGAAATAGTATTAAATTGGTAATAAGAATTCTAATCAAGATTCTTTTTCTTCTTTTTTTTTATTTCATTTATTAATGCTAATAATATATCGTACGTTTCTTTTTTATTGTATAAGTTAGTCTCAAATTTGGTATAATATATGTATATTATTGTTTTTGACTATTAATAATTAAATGATAATGAATTTTATTTTTTTTATTTCTAATGATAATTAAAAAACTTAATTAAATATCCCTTTAAAATATAAGGAATACATACATTCTGCAAACTGAGTTGATCTTTTTTTGGCATTTTAATAGGTTATCAATTGAGTTTGAAATAAAGTTAGCATATGAACCGTTAAATGACTATCAATGTACATAGATATTAAAACAAATGCTTAAATTAAAGCTACAATATTAGAACATTAGATTCTAATTGGCTGGAAAGATAACAAAAATAAAAGATAGTTTTCTTAAGAATTCATAAAATTACTTCACACTGATACTTATCTTCACTTAGATTACAAAAACTAGTGAAGATAAGTATTGTCACGCCCCATTTTTTTTTAAAAAAAATAAAATTTAATGGTGTTAAAAAATGATGTATTTATTGGAAATTCAGATTTTTAGCATTTAGGTGTTAAAAATGAGTTTCAGGGAATATTGGCATAAAAAATGTGTTTTTGATTACTTTTTATTTGAAAATTAGCTTTTGATTTTAGAGAATAATTAAAGAAAAAGGGCCTAAAATGGGACTTAAAATATGCGACGATTTTGGCCCAAAATAATAGTCTAAAAAGGGTTTTTAGGAAAAAAAAATTAGAAGTCGCGACTTGGTATTGAATTTGGGTGTGCCAAATCACCCAAAATGTATTTTTTTTTAAATAAATAACTAATAAAACCCTTTTTAGACGACTTCAGATCTTTGTAAATAAGAAAAAAGAGTTCGAGAGTCGCGGTTGAAGAAAGGGAAGGCAAAGATTTGATGGAATCAAATCTAAGGCATCCTTTCAACCTAGCGATGGTTAGTTGCGAGATCTAGTCGAAAATTTTCCTAGTCTAACCTATAAATTTATCACATTAGGATGTTTCTATATGGATGCATTTTCTAAACCTAGGGGGGTCGAGAGGGTCGAGATGTCTCTTCAAAGTTTAATTGTTGCAAATCACATTAATTGTGGTGCCCAAAAATGATTCTTAGAAGATGTTACGAATAAGCAAAAGATGAGACTTGAGGAAAAGAAGAATTATAAGTATACATGACCTAAAAGGAATGTAACATAACGGGTACAGGATGCTAAAATTCGTGACTCAAATTTTCCTTCTTATAGAGGAGAAAAAAGCGTGCTAAGGCTAAGAAGTCACACTAGATCATTTCCTATATTTGAAGGGTGACTCTCCTAATCTAATCAAGCAAATGGACTAACTTATTTCTATTTCCCTAAATGAAATGCAAGTCTAAATGTCATGTTTTGCGCACATAGGAATCAAGGAGATAATATAAAGGATATATCATGCCAAATGAAGAAAAGGATCCTAAAAGTGAAAAGTATGCATGAAATGCAATAAATGTCAAGCAAAGTATGAATTCTGCCACGAAAATGGCCTAAAGAGTCTAGCATTGGACTAACTCATTTCTATAAGTTCTCACTAGCAATTGGACTAGCGAGCAAGCGGGGAAAAGGCCACAACTAGCGTTGGACTAGTGTAGTGATGTCATGCATTTATTATAACTAAATAAATCATATAAAATATAATGAAAGCAAGTAAACCCATAAAGCACATAGAGCATGTAACACATAAGCATAATATCTAGATGCAAAGACGCTAAAGAAAGTGAACAAGCACATAAACACATAAGCATGCAAGCGCACAAGCAAAGAAACGTGCACAAAGACCTAACTATTGCATTCGGAACCCTAGTTACAATCTAAGGGAGAAATTTAAAAAATAATAATCTAACTATTACATTTATCTAACTAATTACATTTTTGGCAAAATTAAAACCTATCTATTACATAGCCTAACTAAATACATGTCTTAAGCATCTATCTATTACAATTTGGCATTTAAATGCCTTTCAAATAATCATCAAAAATTAAATATAATAAATGAAACTTAAAATGAATAAAATGATTAAATAAAAGAAAAAACACTCAAAACATGCAACTACACAAAAAGACACATAGGAGCACATAAGAGTATTTAAAACAATAAAAGAAGGTACCTCCCTTGAAGTAGTTGTTAAATGAGGTTGGATTTGTCCTATTTACACTCCAAAATCAACAAAATGGTCAAAACACCAATTTAATTAACAAATAAATTATGAAGAAGTGGAAGTAGCCATGACATCTACCAATTAAAACATTTAAATGAAGTATAATTAACAATTAAAGAAGATAAACAACTTATACTTGAGAAATCAAAGCTGTTAGGGACCTAATTGCAAAAAATTGAGAAAGTTTTTAGGGTCAAAATTAAAGAAAAATAAAGCTTACGAACCAAATTACAATTAAATTAAGGACCTCATTGAAAGAAATTCAAACTTTTTAAAGCCACAATAAAATTACTCAAAAGTATAGGGACTAGATTGCAATTTTCTTATCAAATTTTTGTAAGATAAAAGGCCATTGGACTATTCTATTATTTACTTGGGCAAAAGCCTCACAAGCCAAATGAAGGTCCAAAGAAAAATACATAGACCAGCCTATAATTTTAACCAAACAAACCCAACAGAAAATGCATGGGTCTTGGCTTCTAAACCCAAGTCAAAACCCAACTAAAAATAAACCAAAATCCACTACCAAAACCGAAACAAAAAATCCTTAACCCAAAACCTAAACTATTTTACTAAAACCCAACAAGATAAAAAATCAACTAAAAATTATTAAACCCTGATTATGTCCCAAAGCCTAGAAATAATTTGCTTAAAAACATATTTAAAATATGCAAAAGAAGATTAAATTTGAAAGGGAGATTTATTTTTCCAGATTTTGGGCCACAGTAGAATTATGTGAAAATTTAGGGGTCAAAACGCAAAATTTTCAGATTATCATGCAAAGCTTCAAAGCCCTTCTGCAGCTCTGCAGTTCACCAAACATGACAAACTTCAAACGAATGGTGCAGCATGAAAATGAAGACAGCCAATACATTATTCTGGGGAATAAATCAAGTCAAAATCTTTTCCAACCTCCTAGCAAAATCACCAAAACGTTAAACTAGGCTTCACAACTTTAGTGGGAAGAAACAAATTTTGGGACAAAAAATGAAAAGGCAGGAAGGAAAAAGGGAACGAGAAAATGGAAAAGGGGACAAACGTGCATAACTTCAAGAAAAATAATCCCAATCAGATTCATTTGTGTATTTTATCCTCCTCTTTTGCAACAAAACAACGATTAAACCTGGTTCCCATTTAGTATAGGAATATTATTGATATTGGTAGTTATATTTGCAAGATCATTCACGACTGGACAAAAAAATCATATAATTAAAATAAGCTCACATAGGTCAAACTAATAATAAATTCAAATAAAAATAACCCCATCTCAAGATACCAATATTCTATTAATATTTCATTTTTGGACAAAAATATTAACTTCTAAATGATATCTCGGTGTACTAATAAACATTGACAATAAGAACATATCAAAAACATTAGCTTCTAAGTGATATCTAGGTGTAATAATAAACATTGACAATAAGAACATATCAAAAATAAATTTTTGTTTGGACCAGTTTATAATTCACATGTAAAATCTGAATAATCACCATGTGTTTATTACCACAAGTGCACATACAAATTTGTTAAACATTAACCTCCTTTTGGGTCAATCAATATTTACAAAATTATAAGTACCCAACTAGTTATATTCTAAAACAAATTAATTTCCACAATAGATGTTACTTTGGTGGCATATTATTTCAATTAGTTTATTAATATATATATATATATAATCATAACAATATTTAAATTTAAAATTACACAAATTTTAGATCATAGTCAACTTTGATCAATTCTAGCCAAACATGATCAAACTATTCAAATCGATCAAATTTGATCAATCAGTCAATTTTGGTCAATAGCCTATTGGATCAAGACTTATTGGATCAAAGATCCATATAATTAGTTGATCCAAAATTTATCACCTAAGCCCGGAATCTTCTTGAAGCCCATAAATGCCTACATACTTAGTGGGCCAATCTTTTAGACTCTGTAAAGTTTAAAGAGAAAAATGTAGTTTTGATACCCATATTTTAACACATGAGCTATTTTAATCCCCAAATTTTGGACAAAAACAAATCTAATACCCAGATTTTCAACTATTGAGCACATTTAGTACCCTTGACGATTTTTTCCAAATTACTATCGAAAAAAGTTACATGATAGTCATATGTCCAGCAACTATTGTATAAAAAAATGCCAAAAAAATGTAAAATTTTCTTCTGACACTATGTATCGTGTAAAATATCCTTTTGACACTAAATACTAAGTTTAAGAACTTATAATTTTATCAAGTAAAATATTCTTCTGACACTAAATACTAAGTTTAAGAACTAATAATTTTATCAAAAGGATATTTTACATTTTTGGCAATTTTTTATTAATAATTGTTAGACATGTGACTATCACGTGACTCTTGCAAGTAGTAATTTGGAAAAAAACCGTCAAGAGTACTAAATGTGCTCAAAAGTTGAAAGTTTGGGTACCAAATTTGTTTTCGTCCAAAGTTTGAAAACTAAAACTGCTCATCTGTTAAAGTTTGAGTACCAAAACTGTACTTTTCTCAAGTTTAAATGTTTTGTTTAACTTTATTAGGGTTCACTCAAAGAAGAGCAACCCTAATTTCTTTAACATAAATATATGCATATTGCTTTTTAAACAAGAATATAAGTCAAAGAATACACAAATCATGGTTGAAGCACTGCATGAATGCCACACGTACGCAAGACTTAAAGACAGAAACCATGTAAACATGCAGTCCTAATTATCAGGACTGGTGCCTTAACATGTCAATAACTTATATGAAAACTCTCGGCTATTCAAACTTGAACACGGTTGTATTCATGCATATATCCAAAGCCGAATTCATGTGACGTACAAAATTGAACAATTGGCCATTCATACCATATAACCAAATTAAACACAAACAATTCTAAGATTCTTCTAGGACAAGTAAACTCGACTTTATCGGTCGATTCTTCACATACAGTAGACGCATATTATTCTAAATAATCGCAAATTACTAAATCACAAATTATTTCTTAATAATCAACCATATTTTGCTCTGATACTGCTTGTTATTGGTTGTTTATATTGATTTTTGATTAAAACCATGACCTATTAAATTTCGGAATCTTTATGGTGATTATTGGGAAATAATCAATAACAAAATTGCAAAAGCGCACTTGGATTCATGTTGACTGATTGGTACTTGAATCCTTAAAACCTTGGGGTGACATTTCAGATCAACACTATTCACTGATCTTTTGAGAGAACCCTTTTGTTTCTCTTTGGTATCTCTCTTGATGATGGGATATCAAGAGAGAACTATTTTGTAATACCAAAAAATACAATAATAAGAATAAGTGTGACTCGAGAACCATAATCCTACTTATAGATAATTTTTCTGTTATCTTTTGGAATTTCTATTTCAGTCCATCATAAAAAAAGAAATTATCCTTGAGTCTCTACGTATTAAAGACTCACATCCCATTAGATACATTAAAATCCAAACTATAATTGATCATTTTAATTGTACTTTAGTTTGTAACGCATAATAGTTAGCATATTAAATCAAGGCTCAAAATTAGAAATTTCTATATTATTATTTAGTAGTGCTTTAGTCAAATTAGGGTTTTAGTAATTCTATTGAAGTCAAGTTATGATAGTTTTATTGTTTAGAAATTAGTATCTTACTAAAAAATTTCTTATAGTTGTAAGATTTATTTATCACGTCATCTAGTTTATAAATAGGAAGTCATATTATTTTGTTTAGTTGAGAAGAGTGAAAGTTGAGAGCCTTGTTATTATGGTCTGTGATTGATGATATATTGTTGATTTATTCTTCTTCTCCCACACATATTCTTATGTGTGTAAATTGCCTCTGCACATATATTAATTTTATGAAATATATCTCCTATATATTTTTGGCTTCTACATCTGGTATTAGAGATTTAGGTTCGAGAAATTGATCCTGTGGTGCCTGTATACATTAAAGAATTGACCCGATTATAAGGGTTAATTGTGACTGTTTTTCGCTGTTAGAGTTAGACCATAAAAATTGCTACGAAGAAATTAGTTGATCGAGTTATTCCACAAGGTTGGTCATGGAGTATCTAGTTTGTGAGGAGTGGACCATAAAATTGGTTCGAGAATTATCAAATTGATTGATTGCTGATATTACAAAAGATATTGGAAGGGAATCCTATCAATTGAATTGTTATTATGAAAATCACAAAGTGAATTGTCAATAAATTGACATCAAATTGGGCGACAAAAGCAGTCTATCCAGAAACGTGGATTATTTTTGCAATTGAAAAATTAGTTGAGCAATGAGATAGATCTGTCCTGGTGCGTGAAATATTGCAGCTCCAAAGATCAAGGGAGATTATTGATCGTGATGGTGGTGAACCTGATTCAAGAAAGAGTTTGATTTAAAAGAGGCAATGTTGGCATATTAAATCAAAGTTCAAAATTAAAATTTTCTATATTATTATTTAGTAGTGTTTTAGTCAAATTAGGGTTTTAGTAATTCTATTGGAGTCAAATTATGGTAGTTTTATTGGTTAGAAATTAGTATTTTATTAGAAAATTTCTTATGGTTGTAAGACTTATTTATCAAGTCATCTAGTCTATAAATAGAAAGGTATATTATTGTGTTTAGTTGAGAAGGGTGAAAGTTGAGAGTCTTGTTATTATGGTGTGTGATTAATGATATATTGTTGATTTATTTCTCTTCCTCCACACATACTTGTTTGTGTGTAAATTGCCTCTTCACATATATGGTTTTATGAAATATATCTCCTATATATTTTTTTGACTTCTACAATAATTATTTACGTATAAACCCAATGTTGGATTAAGGATCTAACACATTATTCTATTGTGAAGACCTATTGGGGCCGCTAATTGTCTGGCAGCAATTGTTTTTGCTATAGAAAGCCTTCATCTGAATCGTTTTGGACCAATCTGGGTTATCCTACCAGAGTTCAGTATGAGCAATAAGGCTAGCACATTGAGCGAGCTCATGGGCAGGTCTAGAACAACATCTCTTAGACTAAACAAACAACCAAAACCGCAACTGATGAAGGCAATTTCAATGTCATATACAAGAGCCAATGCAGATAAAATTAGAAAATCTCCAACATTGCCTTAATTGTATGCTTGCAGGATATTGTTGCATGATGAGTTGCACAAAAGCCACCCCATGTAGGCAAAACAAAGCCACTACTTCTCACGGCTTTGGGGGTATTCTCGTGTTACTTGTTGATGGTGGCGGACAAATTGTCAAGGTTCAAATTTACAGCTTAAATGTGGGAATTGTGAGCCTGATTCGAAAGTTAATTTTCACCGGATTTATAGGTGATTCCGCATTAATGATACATGGCCAATTAGGGTCGAATCTCTCATTATTAGTATTGCTGCATTGGACCAAAAACAATAAGTGTTCAAATGTTGTAAGAGCTCTGCTCTAAGGGTAATGGGTACACGTTTAAATTGAATGAATATTTGAGATTCAACACAAAGAGTCATTTTTGTGGTGTCTAGTGTTGAGTGCTTTCATTTGAGTACGTACGGACTATTATTCTCTCCTTCCTGATTTGTTTGTCGCATCGCATATCAGTAGCGAGCAATTTGTCAACAGATACGTTTTATCAACTAAAAACGTTGAAGAAGGAAATCTGCTCAACATTTATTTGGTGATGAGAATTCAAAAGTTTTTAGGAATATTTGAAAAGAAAATGGCTGGGCATCACAAATGAAAGCAGACTGGGCCGACTGGCTTCCAACAATTTACAAAGGACGGGTCCCAAAATTCTGTTGAAGCACAATAATTAGGATGGACTGGTCCCAAAATTCTAAGGAAGATGTAATTTTGGTTGGACCCGGAAGCACAGTAATTTAGGATGGACTGGTCCCACAATAATTGCTCCTAGTGGTACGATAGCCTCTCACTCTTTACTCTTGTGCGTCTATATAAGAATTTCGGTATAAGCCATTTCAAACCAAAGGCAAACTTTTGGAAGACAAGGAAATCATGGTGGCAATCAACAAGATTGGTGCTGCAATGGCTATTCTTTTTTGTGGTACGTACAATTTTCTATTCTTTTGTATATGAGTTAAACCTGTTGGGGCAATTTTAAAAAATAAAAAGAGAACCATTCATCCCATCTATAAAAAAAAAAAATTGAGCATCTCCCGAAATTTATAAGGATGATTTTTCAAAGTATTTGCGCATTCACCCCATACGAGATTTGGTTGGCACATGATTTAAAATGATTTTGGTACTGAAAACAGGAATGATGCTTCTGGGAGCAAATGTGGAAGTCATGGCTGTCAGGCCGATCAGGCCTTGCCCACTGGTTTGCATAATGGTGGATTACGTGACCTGTGATGGAGAGAAGAAGTACCCAGGCTGCACCAATTGCTGCTTCGACGCGGGCTGCACACTTCACTTTGAAGGTGGAACCTCCCAATATTGCACTTGGCCGCCTAAGCAACAAGTGGGGCTTGCTAATATCATGCTAAATAATATGCCCTTCTAAGTTTGTATTTCGGTTCCACGATGGTGGTCTGAATATAATATAGCTATGGACTCTATTAGTCTCTATCAGTGATTCATGAGAGAGTGAATCACGTTCAATAAAATGAAAGTACATAAATGAGTACTTTTCTTATAAGAAACAACGTGCCATATATAATCAAATTCACGACACATCAATCACCCGGAATGATTAATTACGTCTCGAAAAACGTTTCAAGAACTTAAACGATTCTTTCATTTTACTTGATCCACCAACTTCCCATGCATCATTTACGCAGTATCATCCAGAGAAACATTATGAAGCCATTAGAGGATAGCCGTCATCGATAATGTTCGCAGTGTGATCAGCATTCTAATCTCTTGACTTGGACACTAATTACTCAAAAATCAACCCCAACTAAAGCAGGTCACATTTTCTCACTTCCACCTTAATTACCACTTTGACCCATTCTCCAAGACAACAAGAAGCATCCTTTCATATTGGATTTTTTATTTAAATGTAAGTCAATAAACATTTTTGCTCTAGTGAGATTTTACTTGATTTTGACTCTAAATTAACATTAGAAGAATATTAGGAAGAAAATTAGCTTTATTCAACATGGCAACCATATAGAAGGAATTCATGCATAAGTTCTTACTAAATTAATTCCAAAAATGTACTTAGTTAAGAAAGAAAATATTTTACTTGATTTTGCACATTGTACGTATTGCGTTTTCAAAGTATGCTCTTTTTTATCCGGTACTTAGAGTAGCTAGAATAAGAGAATGTACATTGCACATTATGCGTATTACTTTTTGTGATACTGGGTGACAAAGTTTTTTTTTCTCATGATTGCTAGAAATAAAAGAGATATTAAGTATTAAAGTGTTGTACTAAGACTAATTTTCTCCTTCAACAGAACATATAAAAAACTTCAATTGATTGTCAATCTTATTGAATGTCATAGAATTTTTAAATCAAGCTAAATTAAATCAAGAAGATAGACTTCTCACTTCAAACTCTCCAAACTCCTTCAAAAATTTAATGAAATTTTAACAGACTTCACGACTATTTTCTTACGCTGATATATTTAACAAAGAAAAAGGTTCTTTCGCTGTGGTCCTCTCAGTAGGTATTTTCTTACGTTGATATATTTAACAAAGAAAAAGGCTCTTTCACTCTGGTCCTCTCAGTAGGTACGTACCCTTATCGATACTATATATATGCGGCATATAATCAACAATATGGAAGAGTCATTTAAAATCTAGCAAAGCATGCAAGCAAGAAATTAATGTTGTCACCTACCCCCAAGAAAAAGAAATTAATATTGATATCTTCTTACATTTTAATGTAGTACAGCATGATGGTGGTTCCATTTTTATGTATTGATTGCTTCATTAATATTGATATGGATACGTATCTAACTCGGGCTCTCACCA
The DNA here is from genome assembly GCF_003713205.1 of Coffea eugenioides. NCBI lineage: Eukaryota > Viridiplantae > Streptophyta > Magnoliopsida > Gentianales > Rubiaceae > Coffea > Coffea eugenioides. The sequence continues at coordinate 34,712,558 of NC_040042.1, read as the reverse complement.
CCAATTGATTTGGATAGCAAGTTATTTACATAAATTTATCTATTTGCATCATAAATATATTTTTAATCACAATTTTATCTCACAGCGATTATATCAAAAAGTGTCACATAGTTGCATCGGCCAAAATGGAATATATTTTGGTTAAAAAGTGCTACAATATTTTTTTTTTAAAAAAGATTATTTCAAATAATCTCTGGTCTGAACACATAATAGTTGCATTGGCCAAAATGGAGTATATTTTCGTTGGATGAGAGGGCAGTTCCTCTGGCGAATACCTACCTCTATGCGCAAAACATAAAGCACATTAGATATCATTCATATGATCTGATGTGATGTGGCGGTGGAACCCGCTTAATAACATGGCAATGTGATTTTAAACTCATGCAACAAAAATGTCGGCAACAAATCTATCATTTTGTTGGAAAGGTTCGAACCTATCTGATATGATAGCAATAAAAGAATCCAGATTCTCTACTTACAACTATGGACAAAGCTGCGCTCCATTCTCGAATATCAAATCTTCCGGTAGCTATATAGCAAAAATTGGGCAAGTAAATTTCGATCCAAAAAATTGCTTGAGCCAGCTCTTGGGCTCGAGTAGTTACAATGGTGATTCTTGAACTTGCCCAAAACATTCTAAATATAGGTTTAGAATACTAAATTAATCTGCGCTATACTTTAAGTAACTAGCATTTGGGAACGTGCGCTACACAATGTTTTTTTGATGCTTAATCACATAGTTTTTTTCATATCATGATTACTAAAAATAAAAGTGATATAAAGTATGCAAAGTGTTGTAGTAAGACACTAAGACTGATCTTCTCCTCCAACAAAACATAGAAGGTATCAGGAACGGATCTTCTGTTCCATATCCTGTGCCACTTTCTGTCACACTTTTTATTATATTGCTATTTCTCTTTCATAAACATCATGTTTTAATTCTTTTTTGTTTCCTTAAGATCCAATAACTATTAATTGAGTAATACACAAAATTTAACAAACTCAAAAAATCAAAATGCATAAAAAATGAGATTTTTTTATGAATTTTCTGCTGTTTTTTTAAATTTTCTATTATATATTGCTTTTTTGAAATTGTTGTATTTATTTTTTACTTAATTGATAATTATTGGATCTTAAGGAAACAAAAAAGAATTGAAACATGATATTTATGAAGGAGAAATAGTAATATAATAAAAAGTGACACAGAGAATGACACAGGGTGTGAGACAGAAGATCCGTTACAGAAAGTATCCGAATTGAATGTCTTAATTATGATGTTTCATGGCTGGCACCTCAGACCCACGGAGGCCGGATAATGGCTGGGTGTCATAAAGGACAGGCATGCAAGCGGAGAAAAAATTGACGAAACTATCACGTGACTATTTTTTGCATGGGAACGTATAGGAAGGACCGGTCCCAGTAACAATAATTTAGGATGGACGGGTCCCAAATTCTGAGGAAGATTGTGTTTGTTTGGATATCATTTTATTTGTAAAAAAATTATATATTTCAAATAAAGATAATCCCATCTCAAGATACTAATATTTCATTTTTGAACAAAAATATTAACTTCTAAGTGATATCTTAACAATAAGAACATGTTAAAAATAAATTTTTATTTGGACTAGTTTATAATTCACATGTAAAATCTGAATAATCGTCATGTGTTTATTACCACAAGTGCACATACGAGTTTGTTAAATATTGACCTCCTTTTGGGTCAATCAATATTTAGAAAATTATAAGTATCTAACTTGTTCTATTCTAAAACAAATTAATATACACAATAGATGTCACTTTGGTGGCATATTATTTCATTTAGTTTATTAATATATATAACCATACTAGTATTTAAATTTAAAATTACACAAAATTTTAGATGATAGTCAACTTTGGTCAACTCTAATCAAACATGGTCAAACTATTCAAATTGATCAATGATCAGTCAAAAATATTGGGGTTAACTTTGATAAGAATGAGAATTTTAAATATTTCAAGGGGTGCAAAAAAAGGGACACCTTAAAAATTTTCAAAAGTTCTATGCCTAAAACAAAAATTTCTCAAAGTCGGGAGGGCAATTGGTCACCCTCAACTCCATTTGCCTCTGCCTCTATTATTAATGCATCAGCTTCTGCCGGTAGGTTTTCTTGAGGCTGGCACCTTTGCTATTGCTCCTCCTTCTATGACCGCTGCAAATCATTGAGCCAGTTCAGTTTAATAGTACTAGAAAATAATACCAATTGTAAGAAAAAAAGATATATAAATTTTATATACACTAACAGAATATATATAAGTGGGGTTAGACATATATCATGTATGTAAAATATAATAGTTAAATTTAAATTGTGATCAGCTGTGGTGCATCCTGCTCCCACTTGTGTATACACTGTTAGTATGTACAAACTTTATCCAAGAAAAAAATGGCAATTAGAGGATACAAAATTTGTGTGATATTCTAAAAGGTGACTGCAAGGATTCCTTCTCAAGTGGCTACAAAATTTAGTGGGCAAAATCCTATTTTAGATAGCAGATTCAACAATCCACCAAACTGTAAACGCATATTTAAGAACAAAAATTATTTTGCTGGGAAATGTCAATTTTAATAAAACGTGGGCACCCTTAAATTGAACAAGAGACAACGATTTTTTTTTAAAAAAATTTTGACATTAAAAAAATAGATGATGGGAACAAACGTACGTGATTTTACTATGAATACCTATTAGGGCCACTAAGTGAAGAAGAGCTAACGATTTTTTTAAGTTTAGGCCAAAAACAAACAGAGGATAGGGACAATTGTACGTGATTTTACGGTGAAAACCTATTGTCTGGCAACAATTGCTTTTGCATAGAAATCCTTAATCTGAATTGTTTTGGGACCAATCTGGGTTATCCTACCAGAATTCAGTATGAGCAATAAGGCTAGTACATTGAGCGAGCGCATGGTTTCATGCACCCTGACCTGCTAGCGTAATACGCACATTCACGTTTTGACACTTCAATGAGGCCGACACTTCGGATCCTGCTTGGACAAAACGGATCGATAAATAGAAGCACGTCTTGTTCATTAACATCTCGGAAATATTCCGACGTTGTTAGGGCAGTCAAACCAACTCTCATACGAGCTCCCGGCGGTTCATTCATCTGATCATAAACAAGAGCCACTTTTGATTCTGCAATATTTTTTTTTTATTAATCACTTCAGATTCTTTTCAACAATGTTTTTTGGCAAATTAATCTTTTCCATTGCTGGAGAGTAAAGTTTAACAAGAGAGGTACTACTACCTCATATTTATGTCCACTAATTTCTAGCACTATACAATCGGAATCAAAATTGAAACATTCACTACCGAACAATTAACAAAGCAACGCTGATCAAATCTGGATTCCGATGCAAGCTCCCAATTTTCTTTAGCGCGAGGAACACCACGCCAAGAGGCAAGAATCATCTGAATAGCGGTGACAACCATTTCAACAGCTGCCACATACAAGAAGTTTGAATTTGCAGGAAAATCTGTTTATTCCTTACTTGCAAGATAGAATGGAGTGTTATAGTTAATTTTATGAGCAAAGCAATTTGAGCCAGCACCACCATTCAACTTCATTTTACCAAGTTGTATGTCTTCTAGTCCTGTATATCAAATATAGCAGTGGAATACTAGAGGAATTGCAGTAAACGAATAATTATAGTACGTAGTACCCAAATTGATCTGACACTTTTTCAACACAACTATTATTAACAAAGCAAGAGGAGTCAAGCTAGCTAGTAGCAGCTAGCATACTGCTCTTACAAAGTACCAGAGGACAAAACGATCAATAAACCTACACATTGTCAAATTACTAAAGAGCTACCGTTTTCTCACATATTGCCCAGGCTGTGAGTAGGATTCTCTTTGTAGATGTTACCGTTTTCTTAAATTGGAAGTCAGAAAATTTACAGTTTAAAAGAATGGAAGATTTGCATCCGACTTTTATTTCTGAAGATAGGACCTAATAGTAGGATATACTTATACCTCTTCCGGGTAATTATTATAGTGCTTGTATGCATGTAATTTGGGTTGAATATGCACTTAATCTAAATGTGTAATTACAACTTACTGTCTATGATTTATGTCACAAGGAAGACTGTCAGAGTGTGTATAATAGATCAGTGAGACTAGTATAAATGAGAGCCATGATTGCTACACGATTGCCTTGAACTAGAGCAGCCAAGTCTCTGAGATTAGCATTTCTTGATTGACATGTGTTCATAAGTAGTGCTTCTGAATATACCTGTCTGGAAAATTATGGCCAAGGGCAAGTTTAGAACCTTCAAAATTGGGTGGGATATAGGTTTTTACACTTTTATAGTTAAGCACTGTAGTGCCACGTTTGAATTTTAGGTCATCAACTTTCTCCACCACCATCTAGCTCAGTGTTGCCTAAAATTTGGCAATGAATGAGTTTGACTTTTTTTCATGTTCCTCTTTATTAAGTTGATGCTTGTAGCTAAAGTTAGTCTGCACCCTTCAATCACCAAAATCCCCCCACTCTGACCTCTTGAGGAGAGGGATGGAGGGAAGAGAAGTTAAATAACTTTCATGACAATGTGTTGGTGTTCTTTTGGTTATAATATCCAAAACTGATTAATTATACAACAAACTCTATCACACCTAAGAAAAAATGTTCATTGAAAAACACCATTTCATAATGAAGGATGATGATTGATGGCTGACAACCTCAAATCCACAGAGGCCGAATAATGGATGGGTATCATGAATGAAAGGCTTGCCAGTGGAGAACAAAATGAGGAAATCAAAACGTAACTAATTTTGCATGGACATTGTACTAAAACGTGGAACGCATAGGAAAGGACTGGCTTCCAATAATTTACAAAGGACTAGTCCCAATATTCTGTTGATGCACATTAGTTTAGGATGGACCAGGAAGCACAATAATTTAATTAGGATGGACTGGTCCCAAAATTCTGTGGAAGCACAATAATTAAGGATGGCCCGCGCGGTCCCAAAATTCTTTGGAAACAGGTATGAATAGTCATATTTGGGGTGTACGGTGATGTTAATGTCAAATTGAGTCACCATTCGAAGGAGAAAAGAAAGGAATCTAGCGAAAAGAAAATGTGCATAACTAAGATGTTTGTCGAGTCTCTTAACTAAGATGTTTGTTGAGTCTCTCATTCTTTAACAAAAGAATCTAATAGTTCATTTTAAGAATATCAATTAGGGAAAAATCTACTTTTCGTTCTTAAATTTTGAGTTAGGTATACATTTCGTCCCCAAACTTTTGACGCACCACATTTAGTACATGAATTAATTATTTTGAATCACATTTAGACCAAAAACAATAAAATATTCAATTTGGATGGAGAAGACTGATGTGGACGTTAATTTTGATTGTGAAATTATTTTTACTTAATAACCACATGCCAAACACGTGACTTTCTCCATCCAAATTAAACAATTTATCGTTTTTGGACTAAATGTGACAAAATATAATTAATTTATGTATTAAATGTGGTGCAATCAAAAGTTTGGAGACGAAATGTGTCCATAATATTTTATTATTTATTAAGAAAAAATAATTATTTGTTATTTTTATTATATTAATTTCCAGAAACTCGAGCTAACGAGCTACTCACGAGTCAGAAATTCGAGCTACGTTACGAGCTGACAACTCGAGCTATTCGCGAGCCAGAAATCGAGCTACAACTCGCGACCCTTGTCGAGTCGAGTTCGAGTCTGGTTTTTCCTTGGTCGAGTTGAGCTCGACCTCAATTTTCTTGGCTCGTCGAGCTCGAGCTCGAACTAGACCCCACTTGTTATTAAGTTAAGTTCGGCTCGAGCTCGAACTAGACCCCACTTGTTATTAAGTTAAGTTCGGTTCGATAAATCCAAAACTCGACTCGATTCGACTCGTTTGCAGCCCTACTAAAATCACACTGAAGAAGGAAATTCCAACATTACGATGATGTTTCTACGAACATTTGAAACGAAACAAATGGTGGGCCCATGTGTTTTTAAAAAAGTTGTATGTCTTCTGTCTATCAAACATCGCTGTGGAATTATGATGTTTGATGGCTAACAACCTCAGGCCCACGGAGGCCGAATAATGGCTGGGTACCATAAATGACAGGCATGCAAGTGAAGAACAAGTTGAGGAAACTAAAACGTGACTAATTTTGCATGGGAATTCTACTGAAGAACGGAATGTATAGAAAGGACTGGTCCCAATAATTGACGAAGGACTGGTCCCAAATTTTTGCCGAAGCACAATAATTTAGGATGGACATGGATGCACAATAATTTAGGATGGATTGGTCCCAAAATTCTGAGGAAGATTGTGTTTGTTTGGATATCATTTTATTTGTAAAAACTTATATAATTGCATCGTAAACATATTTCTCAAGTGCTTTTTTATTTTTCTATCTCTCTTTGTATTTCATATACATCATATTACAGAAAATGTTACAGTATTTTTTCAAAATATTTATTCCAAATAATCATCTATACAAACACATTCAATAATTTTGGATGGATCCGGAAGCACAATAATTTAGGATGGACTAATCTTGCAATTCTGTGGAAGCACAATAAGCAGAATACTTCCACCTAGTAGCTTGATAGACTCTCACTCTTTACGCTTCTCAGTCTATATAAGAACCATGGCAAATCGGAATCAGCCATTTCAAAGCGAAGGCAAACTTTTGGAAGACAAGGAATCATGGCAATCAACAAGATTGGTGCAATGGCTATTCTCTTTTGTGGTATGTACAATTTTATTCTTTTGTATGCGAGTTAAAACCTGACTATTCATCCGATCTATTTAAAAAAAGAAAGAAAGAAAAACAGTTTCCAGCAGTTTTCAAAATTTATAAGGATGATTTTTCAAAGTATTCGCACATTCACCCCATACGGAATTTGGCTTGCATATGATTTAAAATGATTTTGGTACTGAAAACAGGAATGATTCTTCTGGGAGCAAATGTGGAAGTCAAGGCTGTCAGGCATGGGCTTCTCAGGCCTTGCCCACGAAATTGCATGGGGCCGACCGTGTACAAGATCTGTAATGGAACGAAGACCTACACAAATTGCACCAATTGTTGCGTCTCCGACGGCTGCACTGTTTACTTTATTGATGGAAGTTCAATACACTGTAAATGGCCTTATGCAACATATTAATCTCATGATTGGGGTTCTGTACTCTGGACTCCTAATATCATGGGCAATGTACGTTTCTTTCAGTTTGTATTTTAGTTTCCGCGAGGGTGGCATATAACTATGTAGTCTATTAGTGATTCATGAGACAGTGAATCATGTTCAGTAAAATGAAAGTATATAAATGAGTACTTTTCTTATAAGAAACTATGTGCCATGCATAACCAAATTCGTGATACATCACCTGGGATGATTAATTACATCTTGAAAAATTATAATTCTTCCAAAAATAGGAGGGAGAAAGAGTGAGAGAGATAGAGATAAGTGCTAAAAGTGGATCCAGATATTATCTAGTTGAGTTTTGTCTAATTGATATAATTCGTACAATATGTGTTGTAAATTACTAAAATTTCGGTATAATTATGAAATTTGCCAACTCATACAACTAAATTAGAACAAAATTCACGATCACACTAAAACTACATGAGTTTATATCAAATGTTATAAATATTATATCGACCACACTGAATTGGGTAAAACTCAACTCAAGAAACCCATTGTGGCTAAAAAGTTTCAAGAACTTAAGGATTCTTTCAATCTACTTGATCCACCAACTTCTTGTGCGTCATTTGTTCAGTATTATCCAGAGTAATACTATGGAGCCTTTAGAGTACAGCCTTCATTGATAATGTTCAAATATATCTCCATGAGATCAATATTCTAATCTCTTGACTTGTGCACTAATTACTCGAAAATCAACCCCAACTGATGCACGTCACATTTTCTCACCTCCATCTTAACACTTTGACCAATTCTCCAAGACATAAAGAAAAGTCCTTTCCTATTGGATATATTTTTAAATAAAAATAAAAAACATTTCTAGCTTTACAGATATTTTACTTGATTTTGACTCTAAATCAAAATAAGAAGAATATGAGGAAGAAAATTAGCTTACATAAAATAATTAAGATAACGTGCGTTACAAGTTTTTTGCTCCTTTTGTCTTGTACTTAGGGTAACTAGTATGAGAGAATGAGCATTGCATGCTGTACATATTACTTTTTTGTGATACTCAGCCACAAAGTTTTGTTCTCATGATTATTAAAAATAAAAGAGATGCTAAGTATGTAAATCGTTGTATTACGACTACTCTTCTCCTTCAATTAAAACATATAAAAACTTTTATATTACTTTTATAAACTTTAATTGACTTTCAATCTCATTGGAAAGCACAGAATATCAATATCAAACTAAATTAAAATCAAGAAGATAAACTGCTCACATCGAACTCTCCAAAAACACTTGTCCAAAAATTTATTGAAATTCAACAAACTTCACAACTATTTTTATTGAGTTTGGTACGTGCTTTTATTGAATACTCAAACTAAAATTATATAGAGGAACATGAAGGATAAGATTGTATTCAAGCAAAAAGAGGAGAAGCTCCCGTTACCAAATTCATTGTTTTGATACAAAACCATTGTTTTGAAACTCGGATCGGTGATCGAACTGGTAAAGTGGCCGGATCATGATCCAAGCGGCTTAACAAATTCATCCCCGGTTCATTGATTTATTTGTTTATTTTTTATTTTAAAAATAAAAAATAACAAATAATCAGAAATATGTAAAATCAACATAAAAATCCTAAATTTTGTAATATCTTCTGGAGTAGATTTATTGATCTAGTACCTTCTAATTCATCTACCAAATAAAAGAAATATACTTCATAAAAAAATAAAGAATCAACAAAAATATGAGCAAATCTATTCAATATCTTAAATTAAACAAAGAAGAGTTTAACTTTCCCAACTCAAAAGAAAATCTAATAGGATTTGTAAAATTAAATCCAAAAAATGTAGAAAAAATCATGAATATCAAAACAAAAGATAGAAGAGGAAAGGGTAAACAAGTGTGCTTTTTTATCTACCGAGTTCAACTTCATTATTGTTTTCACCGTCAATAATGTAAAAGAAAAGATAGAAGAGAAGAAGGAAAAATGATATAAAAAAAATGAGGAGATGAGTAGAACTTTTAGAGTGGCTCCGGTAGGTGAAGATTCTTAAAGGAGGAAGAGGATTGAGAGTTTCTTTAGTTTTTTGTTAGATTAGTCATTTTATTTTTAAATTGGGCTAACTAAAGTTTTTTTTTTTAATTTGAGGAAAAATGGCCATCAACCAACTTAATTGCAGTAGCAGATAATTAGTTGTCGTTGTTGGTCTTTGATAGAATTTAAAAGCTCAAAAAACTGAGCAGCCCGTAGAAAAAAGTCCAACTTCGAAGTCAAAATTCAAAAAATCGGACTTGACTAGTTTAATCAGTTTATTCCGATTCACTGATTTTAACCAACTTTTTTGACTGGTTTTTTTTTTTAACTTTTCATTTTTCTCACAGAAGTAGATTGGTATCATTGCCGGTTCACGGCCCGACCAATCAAACCCGTTAATCCGATCCAATTCTTGAAACACTGGGATGGACCAGGGAGGACAATAATTTAATTAAGATGGACTGGTCCCAAAATTATTTGGAAGTATAATATGTAGGATGGACTGGTCCCAAAATTCTGTGAAATAAGGTAAGAATAGTCGCATTCATGGGGTACCGTGATGTTAGCATCAATTTGAGGGATTTCGAGCCTAGATCGGAATGGTGTAATACTTTTTGTATATCTTGTAATTTTTTGTGAATTATTTATAAAATTTTATATCAAAACACACAATTATTATGCATAAGATCTATGAACGATAATAAAATATCACACTCGTGTTGTAAGCTTGACAACTATTTAATTGTCAAACTCCTCCAAAATATAAAATATCAAACTCCTCCAAAAATTTAACGGAATTTTAAAATACTTGACAACTATTTTATTGAGTTTGGTGCACCCACGTGCTGAATGCTCAAACTGAAAGTGCTACTTCACAAACGACATATACTACTTTTTGTATAGAAATTCACATGCAAGATTAAAGCCATCAACGGAAATTCACAAAAGTTGATATATTTAACAAAAAAAAGGTTCTTTCACTGTGGTCCTTTCAAGAGGTACCCTTATCCATACTATATATATGTGGTATATAATCAACAATATGAAAGAATCATTTAAAATCTAGCAAAGCATGCAAGCAAGAAATTAATGTTGTCAAGTACCCTCAAAAAAAAAAGAAATTAATGTTGTCTTCGTACATGTTTAATGTAGTACAACATGATGGTTCAGCTTTTATGTATTGATTGCTTGATTAATGTTGATATGGATACATATCTAACTCGATCGGGCCCTCACAACGAATTAGTTTGGATAGCAAATTATTTACACAAATTTATCTGTTTGCATCATAAATATATTTTTAATTACATTTTTATCTCACTGGCATCACATCAAAAAAGTGTTGTATTATTTTTTAAAAAAATTATCCCAAATAATCTCTTATCCGAACACAGTCACATTGGCCAAAATGGAATATATTTTCACTGAAAATGCTACAAGTAGAATATATTTTTAGATAAATATTTTTCTGCGTCTCAAGCTGCAAGTCTAAGGAAGGGGATATGCGGTATCAAGCAGCATCCAGGAGAGTTGTTGTATGATTATTGGGAGCGGTTCAAGAAATTGTGCATCAAGTGCCCTCAACACCAAATAAGTGAGCAACTGCTCATCCAATATTTTTACGAGGGGCTACTTTTCAGAGACAGGAGTATAATTGATGCTGCAAGTAGAGGAGCATTGGTGAACAAGACTCATTGAGAAGCGTGGATGCTAATTGAAGGAATTGCTGAGAATTCGCAGCAGTTTGGTATGAGGGAGAATGTCCTGACACGCAAAGTGAATGAGGTAGAAACATCTTCTATCCAACAACAATTGACTGAGTTAACATCTTTTGTTAGGCAATTAGCTGTAAGAACTGCATCACAAGCCAAAGTGTGTGGGATTTGCACTGCTATGGGTCATTCTACAGAGATGTGCCCAATGATTCAAGAAGAAAGTGCGGAGCAAGTGAACATTGCTGGTCACGCGCCTGCGCTAAAAAGTAATATGACCCGTACTCGAATATGTACAATTCAGGTTGAAGAGATCATCCTAACTTCAGCTATGGAGGAAATAGGCAATCAAATTTCGCACCAAATAGGCAGCAAGGGTATCAACAACATTATCAACCTCGCCTGCCACCACCCCCTTCAAACTCAAGTCCGTCTGTGGAGGAGATGATGAAGCTATCAATTGCTAATCAACAAAAGACAGATTCTGACCTACAAAGTATGAGAAATCAATTGGGACATATGCAAGCAATGCAGAGTTAGATGAGTCAGATGGCGATAGCAATTAACCGCCTAGAATCCCAAGTCTAAGAAAAATTACCGTCTCAACCTGAATTGAACCCGAAGAACGTAAATGCGATGACTTTAAGGAGCGAGAAGGAAATTCAGGGACCCGAACTCACGATTTCAAAGGACAAGGATGAGAAAAAAAATTGAAAACGGGCTTGAGAAGGAGGACAGAAAGGGCAAAAATTCAGTGGTACTCTCTGACCCGATCGTTGAAGTAAAAACTCATCTGCCTCCCTTTCCTAGCAGGTTGGAGAAACCGAAGAAACAAGATAAGGAGAAAGAGATCCTGGAGGTGTTCCGCAAGGTAGAGATCAATATTCGCTTATTAGACACAATCAAACAAGTGTCGAAATATGCCAAGTTTTTAAGAGACCTGTACGTCAACCGAAAGCGACTGAGGGGAGATGAAAGAGTTATCGTGGGGGAGAATGTGTCAGCGGTTCTCCAGAGGAACCTCCTACCGAAGTGCGGGGACCCAGGTATGTTTACTATTCCCTGTAAGATAGGTAACACCTTGATTGGAAATGCCATGTTAGACGTAGGAGTTTCGATTAATGTTATGCCAAAATCCATATATATTTTTTTGAATTTGGGCACTCTAAAAGAAATTGGGATAACAATCCAATTAATTGACCGAATCAATGCATACCCTAACGGGTTGATTGAAGATGTTTGGATGAAAATTAATGAATTGGTTTTTCAGCGGATTTTTATATATTTGATATGGATGATGAAGACTCCCACGACCCATCACCCTTTATTATTAGGTAGATTCTTTTTAAGCACGGCACAAACTAAAATAGATGTTAACAAGGGCACATTGTTCATGGAGTTTGACGGGAAAATTGTTCATTTTAATATCTTTGATACTATGAAATACCTCTCAAACTCTAATTTTAACTCTAATTTCTCTGTAAGTGCTATTGATCCTGCGGTGCAGGAAGTGTTTGAAACTGTTAGCAGGGATAAGTTGAAAGTTGCTTTAACCAAGCACCTCGAGTTGGAAACAACTCCTGAGATAGAATGGAGTAAAGATCTGAAATGTACAATAGGGACGTTACACTCATTGCCAACCACGACGAGGAGGTATGAACTCGCACCTGTTTTTGTACCCGAATCTCACCAGAGGGTACTACCATCTGTGGTGCAGGCACTTGTATTTGAGTTGAAACTTCTGCCGAAGCACTTGAAATATACGTATCTGAGTGAGAAAGAAACACTCCCGGTAATTATCTTAGCGGCGCTCTAAAAAACCCAGGAGGAGAAGTTAATTCGGGTCCTTAGAGAATATAAAGAGGCGATAGGGTGGACCATCGCCGACATTAAGGGAATCAGCCCCTCTATCTGTATGCATCGCATAAGGCTGAAAGAAGATGCCAAACCTATACGGCAAGCTCAAAAGAGACTCAATCCCCTCATGATAGAAGTGGTGAAGAAGGAGATATTGAAGTTGCTAGATGTGGGGATCATATTCGCAATATCATATAGCCCATGGGTGAGCCCTGTACAGGTAGTCTCGAAAAAAGCAGAAGTAACCGTGGAGGCCAATACAGGTGAGCTTGTGCCAGTACGCAAACCCACCGAATGACGATAGTGTATTGACTACCGCAGATTGAACGCTGTCACGAAAAAAGGATCATTTTTCTCTTCCTTTCATTAACCAAATAGTTGAGCGTTTAGCTTATCGGGCTTATTATTATTTCTTGGATTGATTTTCAGGATATTTTCATATTGCAATCGCATCGGATGATCAAGAGAAGATGACCTTCACGTGTCCGTTCGAGACCTTTGCATATAGACGGATGCCATTCGGGTTGTGCAATGCACTTGCAACATTCCAGAGATGTATGGTAAATATCTTTTCAAAATATGTAGAGAAAATTATTGAGGTTTTCATGGACGATTTTAGAGTGTATAGTGATAGTTTTGATATCTGTCTAGATAACCCAAAATTGATCCTATTGAAATGTATAGAGACTAATCTCGTGCTAAACTGGAAAAAATGTCACTTTATGGTTGAACATGGGATAATCCTAAGTCATGTTGTGTCTTCTAAAGGTATTGAGGTTGACAGAGCTAAAATAGACATTATATTTGCTTTACCTTACCCTGCGAGTGTGCGGGAAGTGCACTCTTTTCTTGGACATGCAGGGTTTTACCGAAAATTCATCAAGAATTTTTAGAAGATTAGAGCCCTGTTGTTCCAGTTTTTACAAAAAGATGTGGCCTTCGAGTTCGATGATAAAGTGTGTGAGAGCCTTCGACATGCTAAAGAAGCTGTTGACCTCGCCACCTATCATCCAACCCCTGAGTGGAATCTACTAGTTGAGATCATGTACGACGCCAGTGATCATGCTGTGTGGGGCTGTGTTGGGGCAACGAGTCACGTCATCTACTATGCATCCCGAATCTTGAATGGGGCTCAACTGAATTACTTCACCACTGAGAATGAGTTTCTTGCGGTTATCTTTGCATTAGAAAAGTTTCGGTCATATTTGTCAGGTGCTAAAGTTATTGTATTTTCTGATCATACAGCGTTGAGGTATCTAACAATCAAGAAAGATGCGAAATTGAGGCTCATCAGGTGGATATTGCTCCTGCAAGAATTCGACCTGAAAATGAGGGATAAAAGAGGTTCAGAGAATTTAGTAGCTGACCACTTGAGTCGTATACCAGTTGGAGAGGAGAACGAGCCATTGAAGGATGCATTCCATGAAGAACACTTATTTTTTTTAAATTCTCAATTGCCTTGATATGCGAATTTAGTAAATTACCTAGTAACGGGCAATTTCCCTGCAGGTTAGCCAAAAACAAGGAGGGACAAAATGAAGAGCGATGCCAAATACTTCATTTGGGATGACCCGTACTTGTGAAAGAGATGCGCTAACCAAGTAATGAGAAGATGCGTGAGTGACAATGAATTTCAGTTAATTTTAACTTTCTGTCATACTTTTGCCTGTGGAGGTAGTTTTGGACCTAAGTGAACTGCGCATAAAGTATTAGAGAATAGATTTTATTGGCTTTCATTGTTTAAAGATGCAAATGTGTTTTGTAAATCCTGTGATCGATGTCAAAGGGTAGGTAATATAGCTCGCAGAGATCATATGCCCCAAGTTCTATTGATTTTTGTAGAGATTTTTTATGTTCGGGGTATAAATTTTATGGGGCATTTTCCTACCTCATTTGATTTTTATATACATATTGTTGGCAATCGATTATGTTTCCAAATGGATGGAGGCTAAGTCCACCCGAACTAATGATTCGAAAATGGTTGCAAATTTTATCAAGTCTAATATTTTTGTACGTTTTGGGATGCCAAGAACCATTGTTAGTGATAGGGGAACGTACTTCTGCAATAATACCATAGCTGCGCTGTTCCGACGGTATGGTGTGCTCCACAAGGTCTCAACATCGTACCATCCTCAGACCAATGGTCAAGCGGAGGTCTAGAATAGGGAGATCAAATCTATACTGGAGAAAATGGTGCGACCCGATAGGAAGGACTGAAGTCAAAGGTTGAAAGATGCACTCTGGGTCTATCAGACTGCATACAAGACCCCTATAGGGATGTCGCCCTACAGATTGATATTCGGGAAGCCGTGTCACATTCTAGTAGAATTTGAACACAAGGCTTTTTGAGCAATAAAATAGTGTAACATGAATCTTGAAGAGGCCGGTGCCTAGCGGAAGTCAGACTCGCAAGAATTGGAGGAGATTCGGAACGAAACATATGAGAATGCATCAATTTACAAGGAGAGGAGTAGGGCGTTCCATGACCAACAAATCTCTAAAAGACTTGTGTAGTTGGTCAAAAGGTTCTCCTATACCAATCCAGGTTAAAACTATTTTCAGGTAAGTTACGTTCCTGTTGGATTGGCCATTTTCTTGTTACTCATGCCTTTCCTTATGGTGCAGTTGAAGTCCAGAGCATTAAGATAGACAAGAAGTTTGTGACGAATGGGCATTGTCTCAAGCACTATTACGAAGGCTTCCCAAGTGGAGAAGTGGAGATGATATGTCTGGCTGCACCAACTTGTTTCAATTAATGACACATGGCCATGTTTAGCCAAAGACATTAAAAAAAGGCGCTCATTGGGAGGCAACCCAATGTCTTTTAATTGTTTGTTCAGTTTTGTTTGATAGTTTAAATATGTTTTTCTTGAGTTTGATAGATTTCTGGCTTCAATTTTCATTTTTGATGATTCGTAGGTATCTCTCTGATTTGACGTGCCCGCATCAACTGGACGCGTGGCAAGGTGTAACTTCTTGATGCTTGGTTAAAAGGGTTTCCACTCTCATGACGTGATGTTCGCGGGAAAGGTAGGCATTCAAACCTTGAAAAATTTTGAGGTCATTTTAATCTCGAATTTTGAATTTCGAAAATAAATTTTGTTAATAATAATAATAATAATAATAAAATTTTTTAATTAAATTAAAAAAATTAAAATTAAAAAATTTTTTCCCGTTTAACCGTAACTTTTTTTTTATTTTCAAAATTCAAATTTTAAAATTTAAGTTCTAAAAATAAAAAAAAACTACTTTTCTTTTCTTCTTTTTCCTTCTTTATTTTTCTTTCTTTCTTCCTATTTTCTTTCCCTCTTCTCCCCTGTTTCTCTTTCTCTGTCGATCGAAAGCCTTTTGCCGCCGTCACAACCGTCATCTCCTCTCCTCATCACTATCATGCGCCGCCATCGACGCCAGCCGCAACGGCCGCCCACCTCGCTCAGCCACGATCGCACCGCCCCTTGCTCAGAAAAATAGAAAAACGTGATAAAAAAAGATGAATGTTGTGTTAGTGTGTGATAAAAGTCTGCTTGCCGATTTATGGATTTAATGTTGAGATTTTGGTTAATAGTTGGACCATTTGCTGATGAATGTTGAGGGACCATTCCTTTTCCTTAGATTAGTTTGCCTTAAATTGGAGGAGTTTGTGGTTTAGAAACTAATCGGGGTGATGTTTCTTGGATCTTGACCATTGATGCTTGATATTTGTTTTTCTTGGTATCTTGGCAATAAGGTAGATGGAGCAATAGCCATTGTCAAATATTGGTATTTGTTTGCTATTCTCATGCTTGAGAACAAGCATGGTTTAGGTGTGGGGGGAATTGATAGGTTGTAATTTTATCATTTATTTTATAATTAATTTCCCTTATTACCTAATCAAATGCGGATTAATTGTCAGATTTTACTCATTTGTGGCATTTGTACTTATTGCAGGGAGTTGGAGCAAAATGTGATAAATAGGCGCAAATTTCACACTACAAATACTGCTTGGCGTGGCCACGTCAACTCAGGCCTTAACATGTCGAGAAAGTTCAAGAAAGATGTGCGACACCTGCTCGTGTCTGGAAGTACAAAATGGGACGCAACTATTCCGTTAGTTGGTTATTTGAGTTTCAGCAAAGGAAGGAAACTAACTAATAAGTAAGTTTTCTTATTTTTTTTTTGTGTGGGGGCGGCTGAATAGAGAAACAGAAGAAGTGGAAGTCAAAGTTTGATTAGGACTCTAGGCTTTGGAAGTAGAGGTAGCCGCAAAGTACGGAAGAGATTAGCTTTTCTCTTGGACTTTTGTTTTTCGTCTTGGGTTGGTTTTTTTCCCCCTCTCTCGGATGTCAGGGACAATTAGAAACAAATGAATGATTCGTTGTAGCTTTCTTCTCTTTTGTAATTCGAACAAATTGAATTTTGCCGATCAATGACAAAGGCCACAAATTGTTCCTTCCGCTTTGTGTAGGTGCTCCTCATCGGGGATGAACTAAATCATTTTCTCTAGTCAAGAAACAACGGAGGCTTTGGTTCGTCTGAAAATTGTGAGATCAATTTAATTTAATTTTTTCCTTTTATTTATTGGTATTCGCATACTCTCTGATTACAGTGTTTATGATTGTTCAATTAATTGATTGTATTGGATCCGGATAATTAGTTAATTTGGTAATCTATTATCAATTGGGGCATTAAATCCGTAATTGTTTAATTGCTCTGAACTGGTGACAACTGGCATGATTGGATTTGTGTCGGGGGAATACGCAAGCTAACCTGAAATAACCCTGGTAGTGCGTTATTTGGTTAGAATAGGGCTCTTCTAATACGTTAGGCAATTGGAAAATTAAATCTTACGGGCATACCAAAGATTATTTTTCAATTAGACCAGTGATTAACGAGCGTACCTTAATCACCGACACAGTAAGGAGGAGTTGACTGTCATCGCATGTTTGGCAATTATAACCTATTTATTAGTAAAAAATTGGAATTGCATTTGCATCAATGATCAATTAGGTGAACCATTGCTGACGTTATTTCTTGGCTAGACCTTTAATTATTATTACTCTGATTTTAGTGAATTGTCATTTAATTTTTAGTTGGCTATTTTATTTTTAGTTAAACTGCTTTAATTGTCACCCTTTATACAAAAATATCCCCTGTGTTACTTTGAATTTCAAAAGAGACAAATATCCCCATCCCTGAGGATACGATCCTATTTGCCCTGTTTACAAATCAATAATTATTTGTGAAAAAGCCATCCCATTCGGATATATTGGATCAAGCAAACTCTTCGGGAACATGGTGAATCAAGTAACCCATTGCACACCTAGAGTCCCTACTCCAGTACTTGGAATCGGGTTTCGGTTATTTTAATTGGCAATTAAGTTTATTTTTATTATTGCACAGGCATCGACAACCTGTCAGTTTGGGTGATTAGGTCTCAATAGTTCTTGAACTCTAAAGTCAATGTGTCCGGGCCTGTTTAGTGTATTTGTGGGCAGTGGTAAAACGAGAAGTTGAGATTTGTTGGGCAAGACAAGTAACAATTGTAAAATTAAGCGGCATTTGTACATTTTTGTTTAAAACTCGGGTTGAGGAAGTCTAACATTTATGAGTATATTATCGAGAACTTTTAAGATTATAGTGGGATATAAAAGGATTTTTGGAATCTTAGGAGGCACAAAGTCTATTGAATGTGAGATTTTTTTTTTTCAATATAAGTGAGAAATCTCGAATTCGAAACCTTTCACTTACACTCATTCCCATCATATCACCTAACCTATGCTTCCCTCCCAAAAATTAAGAACTTTTAACAATCTGGAACTTTTAAGATTATTTGATAGGAACATTAGTCAGGTGAATCATGATATTCATAACACAAGCTTATTAAACTTTTAGTTTCCTTCTTCCCTATAAGTTTTGGAGTTTTCCTTAAAAATAAAATTAAAAAAATTATGAACTTGTGGGGGAAAAAAAGATAAATTGGTTTTAGTGACAAAAGGGAAAATTATTTTAATTCCGAACAGTCTATGTATGACGACTGAGAGCAATTAGAAGATTGGAGCCGCCAAAAACACATGCAATCCCTAGATTTATGAAAAATTTTTGGTTCTAGAAGTGTAAATTCATCTTACATTCATCAATGATTGAGCCTTAACTTTAGCTGAGCATTGAGAAAATCAGGGCACTGCGATTTGGTTTCTAAAGCATCAAGGAGGCCTTGTTTGGATTGCATTTTTTTTAGACTTTTTTAGAAAAATTATTGTAGCGATTTAATATATGTGAGGTAAAAAAATGATTGAAAAATGTGTTCACGAAAAACGTATCAAATTTTTTTTTGAAAAATTGCTGTCCAAACAAGGGTTTAATTTTTCTTTCCATGACAGGAGTGGGATCCCCAAATAATGATGTGATATGGTGGGGAACCCAAATAATGATATGACAAGAGTGGGAGCCAAATGATAATGTGATATGGTAGTGGGACCCGCAAAATGCTGCCACCTGGACTCATACAAAACCATTGTTTTGAAACTCGGATCGGTGATCGAACTAATAAAGAGGCCGAATCATGATCCAATCGGCTTAACTAATTCATCCCTGGTTCATTGATTTATTTGTTTATTTTTTATTTTTAAAAATAAAAATAACAAATAATCATAAATATGTAAAATCAAAATAAAAATCCTAAATTTTGCAAAATATCTTCTGGAGTAAATTTATTGATCTAGTACCTTCTAATTCATCTACCAAATAAAAGAAAATATATTTCATAAAAAAATAAAGAATCAACAAAAATATGAGCAAATCTATCCAATATCTTAAATTAAACAAAGAAGAGTTTAACTTTCCCAACTCAAAAGAAAATCTAATAGGATTTGTAAAATGAAATCCAAAAAATGTAGAAAAAATCATGAATATCAAAACAAAAGATAGAAGAGGAAAGGGTAAACAAGTGTGCTTTTTTATCTACCGAATTCAACTTCATTATTGTCTTCACCATCAATAATGTAAAAGAAAAGATAGAAGAGAAGAGGGAAAAAAGAAATAAAGGAAATGAGGAGATGAGTAGAACTTGTAAAGTGGCTCGGTAGGTGAAGATTCTTAAAGGAGGAAGAGGATTGAGAGTTTCTTTAGTTTTTTTGTTGGATTAGTCATTTTATTTTTAAATTGGGCTAACTAAGGTTTTTTGTTTATTTGAGGAAAAATGGCCATCAACCAACTTAATTGCAGTAGCAGATAATTAGTTGTAGTTGTTGGTCTTTGATAGAATTTAAAAGCTCAAAAAAGTGAGCAGCCCATAGAAAAAAGTCCAACTTCAAAGTCAAAACTCAAAAAATTGGACTTGACTAGTTTAATCGGTTTATTCCGATTCACTGATTTTAACCAACTTTGACTGGTTTTTTTTTTTAAAAAAACTTTTCATTTTTCTCATAGAAGTAGATTGGTATCATTGTCGGTTCACGGCCCGACCGATCAAACCGGTTAATCCGATCCAATTCTTAAAACACTGGGATGGACCAGGAAGGACAATAATTTAAGAGAAAAATGCAGTTTTGGTATCTAAACTTTGACACATGAGCGATTTTAGTCCCCAAATTTTGGACGAAAACAAATCTGGCACCCAAACTTTCAAATTTTGAGCACATTTAGTACCCTTGATGATTTTTTCCCAAATTGTTGTCGGAAAAAGTCATGTGACAATTACATGTCCAGCTACTATTATATAAAAAATGTCAAAAAAATGTCAAATGCCATTCTAATACTAAGTATTAAGTTTAAGAAGTAATAATGTAATAAAAAAATCTAAGGACTAAATAACATCACATGAGTCAATTGATTGCCACCAAGAACAAAAGCAACTATAAGAACACAATTATCAAGATCAGTCTTCATTGTCTTGATTCTAGCCTTTTGAAAATAGAATCTATTGCATTCAGGCTTCTTGACGAACCGGGAATAAGAAATTGATGTCTTCGACATATGTTGGATCACGCCATGCCTAGCTTGAATTTTTGTTGAAGTTTGGTTCTTAGGTTTTCTTTTGGAGAGAGAGGGATGGAACACAGATAGAAATGAGTTTGACAGAATTTTACATCGTTTCCTTCTTCTTTTATTTTTTAAATGACTCATGTGATGTTATTTAGTCCATAGGTTTTTTATTACATTATTAGTCCTTAAACTTAATACTTAGTATTAGAATGGCATTTGACATTTTTTATACAATAGTGGCCGGACATGTGACTGTCACGTGACTTTTTTCGGTAGCAATTTGGGAAAAAATTGTCAAGGGTACTAAATGTGCTCAAAATTTGAAAGTTCGGGTACCAGATTTGTTTTCGTCCAAAATTTGGAGACTAAAATCGCTTATGTGTCAAAGTTTAGGTACCAAAACTGCATTTTTCTCATAATTTAATTAAGATGGACTGGTCCCAAAATTATTTGGAAGTATAATATGTAGGATGGACTGGTCCCAAAATTCTGTGAAATAAGGTAAGAATAGTCGCATTCGTGGGTACCGTGATGTTAGCATCAATTTAGGGGACTTCGAGCCTGGACCGGAATGATATAATACTTTTTGAATATCTTGTAATTTTTTGTGAATTATTTGTAAAATTTTATATCAAAATACACAATTATTATGCATAAGACCCATATGAACGATAACAAAATATCACACTCGTGTTGTAAGCTTGACAACTATTTAATTGTCAAACTCCTCCAAAAATTTAACGGAATTTTAAAATACTTGACAACTATTTTATTGAGTTTGGTGCACCCACGTGCTGAATGCTCAAACTGAAAGTGCTACTTCACGAATGACATATACTACTTTTTGTATAGAAATTCACATGCAAGATTAAAACCATCAACGGAAATTCGCAATAGTTGATATATTTAACAAAGAAAAAGGTTCTTTCACTGTGGTCCTTTCAGGAGGTACCCTTATCCATACTATTTATATGTGGTATATAATCAACAATATGAAAGAATCATTTAAAATCTAGCAAAGCATGCAAGAAAGAAATTAATGTTGTCACCTACCCTAAAAAAAAAAAGAAATTAATGTTGTCTTCGTACGATGTTTAATGTAGTAAAACATGATGGTTTAGTTTTTATGTATTGATTGCTTGATTAATGTTGATATGGATACATATCTAACTCGGGCCCTCACAACGAATTAGTTTGGATAGCAAATTATTTACACAAATTTATTTATTTATATCATAAACATATTTTTAATTACATTTTTATCTCACTGGCATGACATCAAAAAAGTGCTGTATTATTTTTTTTAAAAATTATCCCAAATAATCTCTTATCCGAACACAGTCACATTGGCCAAAATGGAATATATTTTCACTGAAAATGCTACACTATTTTAAAAAAAAAATTGTTCCAAATAATCTCCTATCCTAACACAGTTGCATTGGTCAAAATGGAGTATATTTTCGTTGGATGAGAGGCCAGTTGAGGTCCTAAATCTCTTATCCGAACACAGTCTACGGACATAACGTGGCCAATTGAGGTCATAAATTCATGCAAAACTATCTACCGGCAAATCTATCATTTTAGCTTAATTCCCATTAAAAGAATCCAAACTCCCTACTTTTGACTTTGGACAAAATTTTACTCCATACTTGAATATCAAATCTTTCGCCAATTATATAGCAAATTTTCCCTTATAAATATCCGAGCTATAAAAAAAAGATTTCCCTTGAAAAAAAATATTTGCAGGCCGCATTGACCAAAGTTATCATTGAATTGTTTTTGTGAATAAAAAAAGTCCATTTTTTATGGTGTAAACTTAAAAAGTTTAATATCAAGATGAGTGATTTAAAATTCTTTGGAGTACAATATTTAGGATGGTCTGGTCCCAAAATTCTATGAAATAAGGCAAGAATAGTCACATTCGTGGGGTAAGGTGGCGCTGGTGTCAATTTGAGGGACTCGTGCTAGTCCAATAATTACAAAGGACTTTTTGTTAAGGTAATTTACGAAGTACTGGTCCCAAAATTATGTTGAAGCACAATAATTTAGGACGGACAAGGAAGCATAATAATTTAATTAGGATGGACTGGTCCTAAAATTCTATGAAACAATGTAAGAATAATCACATTTGTGGGGTACGATGATGTTAGTGTCAAATTGAGGGACTCCACCCACAGATTGGAATGATGTAACATTTTTTGAACACTTTGTAACTTTATGTGAATTACTTGTAAAATTTTGTAACAAGACACACAATTATTATGTATGGGATCTATATAAACAATAATAAAATATCACACTCGTGTTGTAAGTATGTATAAGTAGTTAAGAAACAATTACAACTTGTTTAAAAACTATTATACTGTTTTGAACGGTTGTCAGTGCATGCCCCGTGCCCCAATTTGAATCACTACTTGCAGGGACTGGCTGTGCGCGCCCACCAAATGGTGATGCATATGTAGTCTTCAATTGAGTTTGTAAGAATGTATTTATCTTGTAACATGTCAAGCCGTACATATGTATTTTGGCAGAATTTTAGGGTTAATCTTCCTATACACAGTTCAACTAAAGCCAATCTATTGATAGATAAAGAAACAAAAGGGTAAACTGATAGCTACAGACATAATCAAGAAAAGCCAAGCCATATATCAGTTTAGACAGAAGTTTTGGTGCTGTTCTATCTAATACACAGTCTAACAAAGGGCAAGTCATTCACAGTTTACAATAGGATACTTAGAGCAGTTCTTCTGTATTAGATCCTACTGCACCTATTATGATCCATTAGATTAGACTGTCAACAGATACCTGATATATGGCAAATTAGGTCGACTGTCTCGTTCTTGGTACTCCTGATTTGTTTGTCGCATTGCATTTGTCAACAGATACGTTTTATCAACTAAAAACATTGCAACATTGCCCTGCTCATTTGGTGATGAGAATTCAAAAGTTTTTAGGAATATTTGAAAAGAAACCAAAATAATGGATGGGTATCATAAATGAAAAGCAGACTGGGCTGACTGGCTTCCAATAATTTACAAAGGACGGGTCCCAAAATTCTGTTGAAGCACCAGAATTTAGGATGAACTGATCCCACAATAATTGCACCTAGTAGCATGATAGACTCTCACTCTTTACGCTTCTCACGGTCTATATAAGAACCTAGGTACAAGCCCAAGCCATCTCAAATCAAAGGCAAATTTTGGAAGACAAGGAAATCATGGCAGTCAACAAGTTTGGTGCAATGGTTATTCTTTTTTGTGGTACGGAAATTGAGATAAAATTTATTTGTTTCAACTTATAATTTAAAAAATTTATTTGTGAAAATCCAAATTCTTTGATCATATAAAGCCCATTGCATGTCTTATTTTATGCACATATTTATACAAACCATATTTTAAAAAATTCATTGAATCAGGGTTGAACAGGTTTGATAGGTTGAATCTCAACCCGAACACCTTACTGGTTCAATTAATGGTTTGAGTTTCAAAATATTGATATAAATATAAGCAATTAATATGATAAAGATGCCATTTATTATAATATAAATAGTTCAAGTGCATATTAAATCCTAAAAGTTGATTGGCTTTAGGGTATATATACTTTCAATCTCCCACTTGTACTAAAACCAATAACTCATAAATCAAATACCAAATGAGCGTATATGGCCATCATGTTTCCTTTAAGATAAAATTTAGTAAACGGATCAACCATGGTGTTATCCACAGGTACTCTTTCTATCTTCAATTTTATTCTTACCAATGATTTCATCAAATCATATGGCAGCACTTTAACAAGCCTATGGATCCGCGATGAGACCTTGATTCTTTTGGCAGGGCAAATTTTCATTATAGTCACAATACAGGATAAAGAATTTAAAATAGAGAGAACCAACCCAAGTTCCTAATTGAACTTACAGATCCAAATGCTTTGTTTTGCCACTTCTCAAATAGCAACTTGTTAAGATTTAATTGTACAAACTTCAGTTGTGTTTTGTTTGAAACCCTTTCAACACATAATACCAATATTATAAGTGACTGCATAACTTGCAAATCTGCCGTTGTTGAGGATCAGAGGAGCTATAATAACTGCCGCTAACGTTCACTGACAAAGAAGCTCCTGCTAAAGTGTGCACCTCACAAATCTGCCATTGTTGAGGTCTTCAAGCTTCAATGGGATAGATTCTTGGGGTATTGTGTTCGTCCTTAGGTCCGTTTTCATCTCACCGATCGAAATTTGTTCATTGAGGGGTCTTTGGCACGTTTTGAAGCTTCTTCTAGCTCGAGATCCAATGACGACTAGCTCAACTAGAACACGAGTTCGCTGGTTGGATGATTCTGGAAATATGAATGGAAAAGAATAGGAAATGGAAAATTTTCCACCCTTACCTAGGACTGGCTTAGTAGGACTAAAGATATTAAAGGAGGGGTATAGCAATGGAACACGGAAGTTGGTGAAGGAAGATAAGCTGACTTGGACTCAAGTAATTGGCAAATCGAAAAATGTCCATGGAGGTATGCATTTATCCTTTATTCCTCCTAAGGCGTCTCTAAATTCTAATGCATTGGTTGGGAAATTGAATACCGAAGATACTGCATCTGGTATTTGCAAATGGAAAAATGCTATTGTTGGATATATGCTAGGTTCCCCTGCCCTCTTTCATAATGTTCAACAGCTGGTAAACTCACGATGGAGAGATATGGGCAAAATTGATGTTGTAACGATGAAGAAGTGAATCTATGTATTTAGTTTTGAAGATGCTGATACTAGAGACTTGTTAGTTGATCAGTCCCTTTGGCCTTGGGGTAATAAGATGCTATTTCTGAGGCTTTGGAGTCCAGATCTAGAGATGCAAAATATTGAGTTTAAGAGTGTTTTGGTGTGGATTCGTCTTCCAGGATTAAAGCTGCATTACTATACTATGGAGGCTCTAAGTAAACTTGTGAGTTATGTTGGGAAACCCTTGTATACAGATCAACATACTGCACTGTAGACCCAAGTTGCATTTGCAAGGAAATGTGTGGAGTTGGAGGTGGAGTCGTTGAGACCAGAGACCATACCTTTTTTGAATGAGCATGGTGATCTTATGAATCAAGTTGTTGAATATGAATGGATCCCTTCATGTTGTGGTAAATATAAAAGGTTTGGGCATGTTTCAATAAATCAGGTCATAGAAGTACTTAGAAATGGATCCCTAAGGAAGTGCCTGGTGAAATGGGTACTGAGTTACAGCACGATTCCATAGTTAGCACAGCTAAAGAAGGATGTCAGTGTATCATGGGGAGTAGTGATGTCCACTACCATATACAGAAGGATGCTGGTCTTAGTAATGGTCTATTAAATCGCAATGGGGAAGAAATTCTTGTTGATGCTAGCGCTGACAGTATCCATAGCAGTGTTAGGGAGAAGGACAGTATGGATAATGATCAAGTAGCATTGACTATGCACGAGCAAGTGGCTACTTGCAATCCTAAAGAAGATACACATATTCCTATTCAAAAAATTGAAATAGTACTTCCAATGGATAAGACCTTTTCTTCTCTATTATCTGTGGTTCTAATGATGAAATGAATGGTAGTAGCTCTGAAGGTGGAAGTCGTGCTAACCCCAAAGTAAGGGAAGAATTAAGAAAAATTCCTTGAGCAATGAAGGTCCTGTGTTGGAATATACGAGGTCTGAATAGACCTATTAAACGAATAGCTATACAAAAACTATTAACCTCTACTAATGCCGATATCATTGGGGTGGTTGAGAATAAAGTCCAGTTATGTAATATAACCAGTATAGTGAATAAGTGTGCACCTGGGTGGGCTTTTTTACATGATACTACTAATGTTGCAACTAGTAGAATATTGGTAAGTTGGGATAATGATAAAGTTCAATGCCAGCATGTTGTGTCTCATAGACAAACAATATCTTGTAGAGTTCAATCTGGCATCTTGAGATCCTCTTTCTTTCTTACTGTGGTCTATGGTAAGAATAAATTTGAGGAAATGAGGGAATTATGGGAACAACTGAAGGAATTGAGAGGTTATGTTGGCTCATCACCATGGCTTATTTTGGGAGATTTTAATGCCATAAGGAAAAATGATAAAAGATTGGGCAGTAATGAGTTTGATTATCCAGCTATGGAGGAATTCAATCAATGTATTGAGGATATTGATGTGGTTGAACATCCCAGTAAAGGGTGTTTTATACTTGGAGTAATCATAGGGAAGAAGGGACTGTGTATAGCAAGATTGATAGAGCCCTTGTTAATCATGGTTGGCTTGAGGACTTCACTGCAGTAGAAATTGATTTGCTATCACCTGATGTGTCATATCACTCTCCTACCAGTGTCAATATTGCTGATAGTATCAATTTTGGACCTAAGCCCTTTAAGTTTCATAGTTTCTAGATGGAACATAATAAGTATCCAGAAATTATTGAGCAGGGGTGCAATGAAACTGTGAAAGGGAATCCTGTAAGGGTTGTGTGTGAAAAGTTGAAGTAAAAGCTAGCTTGAAGCTATTGAATAAAGAATATTATGGCAATATTAGTAGCAAGGTGAAAGCAAAACAAGAGCAGCTGTATAATATCCAGTCCACCTTACAGCACAGCCCATGTGACCTGGAGCTTATTCAACTTTGCAAGGAAGTTACAAAAGAATATACAGAGTTGTTACTTGTAGAAGAAATGTTCTATAAAGATAAGTCCAGAATTCAATGGTTGAAGATAGGAGACCACAATACTTCCTTTTTTCATAGAGAAATGAAGGGGCACATAGCTTGTAATAGGATCATTTCCTTGATGAATGACTAGGGTGAGCAGGTATATGAATATGAGGAGGTGAAGAAGATGGTGGTTGAATTCTACCATAATCTCTTTAAGAGGAATGATACTAGTTGGTATGAATCTAGACTCCAGCAAGTGATCTCAGTATCACTGTCAGAAGAACAAAAGGAGCTTTTTTTGGTCGAAATGATAGCTTTATATTTCATTGTAAACTCTATACAGTAATTGGACAAAGGTCCAAACAAAAAGGACAACAGTCCTACACTTGACAATGATGCATTAGCATCTAAGAGTGGGATTAACCCATTCTTCATCTAACCAGATGTTAATAGTATACATGCTCAGCTTAATATTACCTACTTTTCCCGAGTTAGCCAAAGAGAGAGAGCACTGATGAAACAAATTATACAAGGACTAAATGTCCTCAACAAGAGTAGCAACCCGCCAATTGTTGTGTCTTGATACCATTATGTATTCCATCAGTCTTCTGTTGTCTAGCTCTACTTTGATGTGTCTCCAGCCTTGGTTGGCAGCTTTTAATAGAGCAGGTTTCACAGTTTTTGCTTGATCTTGTAATGGATCATCTAACATTCTTTCTCTGAGTGCCCAGGCTGCTTGTAGTTGTCCCAGGTTGTTTGCTGCTGTGATGCCTATCCCCACTACAGATTGATGTTTGTCTTGTTGGGTATGAATCTTGAGTAGCATCTTCCTGACTCCTTCATTATGATTTTGGTTAGTCCTATGCTGTACTTCTGTTTCCTGAGTGATCTTCCTTGGTTCCTTTCCTTTGTTAGCCTCTTCAAACTCCACCCAATCCTTTATAGCCTTCTCAACTATCTTGTGAGGCTCTCTTTCCTTTTGGTTAAACTCTCTATCATTCTTGGCTTTCCATATCTGTCAGAGTATGTTGATGGTTGCATTCACCTGTTTTGCATCATCTCTGCTTTGTTGAGCTTCCATAATTGTTATCCACCATTTTAGAAAACAATCATAAAGGTGTTCCAGGCCATCCCACTGAACTGGCGTCATTTTCCATATTTCCTTGGCTTTCTTACATTGGAGCATCATATGTTCTAATGTTTCTTCTCTTTCTCCACATCCTGCACGCATAGGATTTCCTTGCTTTGTTCTTCTGTAAATTAGTTCCCTTACTGGAAGGGCTCCGTGTAAGCTTTTCCACATGAATACCTTCAGTTTTTGACTCACATTCTGCTTCCACAGTGATTTCCAGACCTTGCTGATGGTACCTTCATAGCTTCTTCCAGCCTTCTCCCTTACCTCTGAGTTCACCTGGTTCTTTTCCTTCATCCATGTCTTGTAGCCAGACTGGACCATGTATTGACCATTCTGAGAGTGCACCCAATAATAGCTGTCTTCTTTACCTGTAACACTTATTGGTATACTCAGGATTCTCTCTGCATCTTGTGAACTGAAAGTTTTGAGGACAAGAACTCTATTCCATTTGTTATTACTTATCAGATTTGAGAAAAGATTTAGCTGACATCCCTGTGGCTTAGCTAAAGTTGGTTTCCCATGTGGCCTATCTGGTATCCAGTTGACTTCCCAAATTCTCGTGCCTCTACCATTACCAATTTTCCTTGTAGTTCCTTGTTGCACTTGCTTTCTCACTGCTGATATGCTTTTCCAAATCCAGAAGGCATTTTTGGGCACTTTGTAGTTGAAGACTGACTGTTTGGGATAGTATTTCTTCTTTAAAACTTTACTGACTAGCAAGTTTGGTTGTGTAATTAACTTTCATACTTGCTTAGCCAATAAGGTTTTATTGGAGATTTGTAGATCTTTGAATCCCATGCCCCCTGCTTCCCTAGTCTGTGTCATCTTCTTCCAGCTGATCCAGTGTATCTTGTTCTTCCCTTCTGTGTCTCCCTACCAATAGTCTGCCATTTTTGAACTGATTTCTCTGCATAATTGGGTGTACAACCTGAAGCAAGACATGGTGTAAGTAAGTATTGCCAATGCCACTGCTTTAAGCATTATCTCATTCCTTGCCTGGCTCAGTAGTTTGTTTTTCAATCTTGTAGTTTTTTGTCAATGGAATTCTTTATGAATCCAAAAACTTGCTTTTTAGACCTTGTGATAATCATAGGCAATCCCAAATATTTCCCTTGTCCTACCTGTTGAATTGACCCCATAGCTTGACAGAATTCATTCCTCACTATTTGGTCTGTGTTCTTACTAAAGAATACTGAGGATTTTTCCAAGTTGATGAGCTGTCCCATTGCCTCCTATACACCTTGAGGACTTTCATTAGTTTCCCAGCTTCTTGAACTTTTGCTTTGCAGAACACCAGTGAGTCGTCTGCAAAGAACAAGTGGGTAATTGTAGGTACTTTTCTACTAACTTTTACCCCCGTCAACTCCTTTTCATGCTTTGCTTTTTGTAAGAGATTTGAAAACCCCTCTGGACACAGCAAAAATAAGTAAGGAGATAGAGGATCTCCTTGTCTTACACCTCTGGAGGGGGTGATGTACTCGTTGTGTTCCCCATTTACCTTGAAAGAGTAGGTTACTGAGCTGATGCAGGATGAAATCCAGCTTATCCAAGTAGAACAGAATCTCATTTTCTCCATAATAGCCTTCAAAAATTTCCATTCCACCCTGTCATAGGCTTTGGACATATTCAGTTTCACAGCCATATATCCTTCTCTACCATGCCTTTTGTTTTTGAGAAAGTGCAGTAATTCATGAGATAAAATGACATTATCTAATATTTGCCTACCTGAAACAAATGCAGACCGATTTTTGCTAATGCACCTACTGAGGAAAGGTTGCATTCTACTGACAAGAATTTTGGCTTTGGCTTTATATACCACTTGGCATAGGCTGATAGGTCTATACTGATTAACCTCTATGGGCCAATCTATTTTTGGGATCAAGGAGATGACTGTATGGTTTATAGCTTTAAGGATGACACTGTGATAAAAGAAACCTTGGATTGCATTTACTAGATCCTGTTTAATAATACTCCAGAATCTTTGGAAAAACAAAGGGGACATGTCATCACTTCCAAGAGCTTTATTAGGATCATAGAGAAGAAAGCAGTCTTAATTTCTTTTTCTTCCACTTTTTTACTCAATTCCTTATTCATTTGTTCAGTTATAGTGACAGGAATCCATCTAAGATCTCCTCTAGATCCCCAGTAGCTAATGACTTAAACAGCTGCTTATAATAAGTAGCTATTTCTCCTCCACCTCATCTTCATTCACAGTCCATTCACCATTAGCTTTCCTCAATTTCTGCAACCTGTTTCTCTTCCTTCTTCCTTTAACTGTTGCATGGAAAAACTAAGTATTCTTATCCCTCTCATTTAGCCACCTTAGTCTTGATTTCTAATTCTAGTAAGCTTCTTCATCCTTATAGGCCATTTTCAGTTGTCTCTTGACCTCCTGCATTTGTTGCCTTTTGTTTTCTACATTTGATGCCTTTATGTCTTCAAGCTGTTGTTTGCACCATTTGATCTTTCAAGGGAATTCCCTTTCTTGCTACTGCTCTATTTCAGTAACTCAATCCTGCAATTTTTTTATCTTCTGAGTCACTTTAAACCATCTTGTTCCTTCGCAGGTGGTGTTCCATGCCTCCTTTACCACCCCTTCAACCTCATTAAGCTTCTTCATCCTTATAGGCCATTTTCAGTTGTCTCTTGACCTCCTGCATTTGTTGCCTTTTGTTTTCTGCATTTGATGCCTTTGTGTCTTCAAGCTGTTGTTTGCACCATTTGATCCTTTCAAGTGAATTCCCTTTCTTGCTAATGCTCTATTTCAGTAACTCAATCCTACAATTTTTTTATCTTCTGAGTCACTTTAAACCATCTTGTTCCTTCGTAGGTGGTGTTCCATGCCTCCTTTACCACCCTTTCAACCTCATTATGTTGTAGCCACCTTTTATCAAATTGAAACCTTTTTTTTTCCTTTTCCTACCTTCCTTCTAAGTTTCCAGTATCAGCATACAGTGGTCTGAGGCATGGGATTCAATGTGTCTACATTTGGCTTCATTAAAGCATTGTGACTACTCCAAAGTGCATAGTCCCCTATCAATTCTTTCATTTACTTCCCCATCCCCATACCAATTATTGCTCCATGTCCATGGCTTCCCCTTAAAACCAATGTCCTCCAGCTGATTATCATTGATGAACTTCCTAAAATCTTGGAAACTTCTGTCATCTCTATTTCTTCCACCCCATTTCTCATCATTTGAGATTATATCATTGAAGTCTCCCATGATTATCCATTTTTCCCCCAGCCTGCTTTTCTTCTGTTTATTACTTCTCACTGTCTTCTTCTTATTTGATAATCACAACTAGCATATATGCCAATGAACCACCACCTCTCCTGTTTCTCCTCATCAACAATTCTGGCCTCAATCATGAATGTTGTCCCTTGTACTTTTGTAATTTTGACCTCATTGGTCCACAAAAGAGCTATTCCACCTAATCTATTCATGGCTTCAACAACAAAGATATTCTCAAAGTTCAAATTTTTTTAACTTTTTCCATGAAATTTTTCCTATTTTTTGTTTCACTAAGAAATATTATACTTAGGGAGAGGAGTTTATTTTCCTCCTTCAAGTGGGGAACTGTCAAGGTGCTCCACACCGCCAAGTGTGGAGCACCTTGACAGTTCCACACCAGAGCCCTCATGATTGATTTGGAGACCAGTTTGGGTTGGTCTCTTCCTCCCTTATGTTATGATCTATGCTCTTTTCCATTTTACTAGTTCTGTTCCTTTTGATTGTTTGATTTGTTGACTCCATGTCTGGCATCTCCTCATCTAGAATGAGTAACTTTCTTTTGGTATTCTTGCCAATCCTAAATCCCAGATTTTGGATCTCTTTCATAGGCTACCTGTCCTTTGCTTTCATTTTATTCTGTATTCTCACTCTTCTTTCTCTTTTTGTTCTTGTCTCTTGGATCTGATCCATGTCCTCACCATCCAGCTGCATATCTGTATTCATAGTCATACCTTCTTCTTTCTTATTACTTTGGTTCCTATTCCCCATGTTTCCTTGATCTAGTAGTAACACCTCGGTTATTGCCTCCTCCATCCCTCTCTCCTCAAGTCCAGTCAACTATTTAACCACATTCCTTTCCTTTTATGCTTTCTCATTCCCTACCACCAACTGTACTTCTAGTGTGCCCCTATTCTCCGTCCTATTTCTTGAATTCTCACTATAGGTAGATCTTTTTGAGTATTCAACAAAGATTCATCACTTGTGACCTTAAGCATTTCATCACAATGTTCAGTCCTGGGAGGGTTTTTATCTTTCTCTACTGGTTTCCCTGGTCCTTTCCTGCTCCATTCCCTATTCTGAAACCTCCATACTTGTCTGTCAGGAATGTACGTGTTAGATTTACCATCTTTTTGAGGAGATCCTTTTCCAGATTGAGCTCTCAACCAGGGGCCATATTGATTTTCTTTTTGACATTTACTGATGGTTACATTGTTCTTGCATTTCTTTTCACTGTGCCCAATTATGCCGCATCTATAGCAGAAGTCTAGGACTCTTTCATATCTGAAGTTTACCCATTTTAATACTCTATTCATCTTAACTGTAGTTCCTCTTAATAAAGGTTGGGTCATATCTGCACAAACTAACAACTTTAGGTGTTTCCTTCCTTACCCCCTAAATGGGGAATTAATACTTTCTTGACCTCCTTGAAGACCATACCTATTTTCTTCCCTACGTCCTTTGTTATCCAGTGAATTGGGAGATTCCATACTTGTACCTAAAGAGGGCAAATTTAAAGGCCTCTGTATTTTCCTCAATTCCTTCTTCCCAACGGTTAAGAACCAGTATTTGGTTGTCAATCAACCATGGTCCACCATTAAGGATTCTTACTCTAGTCTCCTGGTCAGGAATAAAGAACTAGAAGAGATTAGGCCCCAGCTCAGCCATTGTGAAGTCTTTGGGGTACCCCCAAGCTGCTGTGACAAAATTCTTTACCCCAGTAAAGTTAGCCACTTTCTCTCCTCTTATCTTTCCAATGATACTGTTCAAGCACTCGGAGATCCCTGGATCTACATCATCCAGTTCTATCCACACACCGTTCTGCTCTAAATTTGACAGAGCAAAATTTTTCGACACTTCCTCTAGTTCATCCACCATAGGGTCGATGAGATCTAAGATGGATTCGTTAAATTATAGACTAACAATGAACAGAACCTGAAAAACCAGAGAAGAAAAGGAACTAGACTACTATCTTTTCTAAGTAAATACACTACCAGGTAGGCAGTATGCAGACCAAATCTATGATGTGCATGAGAAGGTTAAGGCCTAGTGGAAGGATATATAAGCTGTAATTACTTGGATTCTCGTTTCCTCCAGCATTTCCATGAGCATTAATTGCATAGTTTCCTTTTTTCGACTAGACTTTGCTCCTATTTGTGTTCGTAGTCTTGCATTTTGAAGCTTCATAAATGCGAGCTATTAATCACAGTGGTGTGCCAATGAGTCCTTCCTTGTATTCTCTGTTCCAGCACTCCGAGACATTTTGTCTTCGCATCTGAGTTTGTATATTCTATTATGAATCTATTGCATAATTTTGGTCTTGCTATTTTGGTTGTTTAGAAGAGTTGTGGATTTTGAATTTTGAGTCTGTGAAATTTGATTTTTCCTGGTTCCCAGCTCCCACCCAGTGGAGAGAAAGCTCTCAAGTAGAGAGTACAAAAGGAGCTTTTAACATCACCCGTTTCTGAGGAGGAAATCACAAATATAGTGTTTAACATGATGAAAGCGAAAGCACCAGGACCAGATGGATTTACTGGCGAATTCTTTGCAGGAAGTTGGAATGTTGTGAGGGCTGATGTTATAGCATCTTTGAAGCACTATTTTAAGGAACAATACATGTACCAATCTCTGAATAGTACGGCAATCTCATTGATTCCCAAAATCAAGAATGCCTCTAAGATGAAGGAATTCAGAGCCATCTCTTGTTGCAATTTCTTTTACAAATGCTACCCTAAAATCTTGGCCAACAGATTAAAGAAGGTACTTCCTAATCTCATTTCCAGCAATCAAAATGCTTTTGTCCAAGGCAGGCAGATTACGGATAGTGTTCTCATGATGCATGAAGTGGTGAGAGGGTATCATTGTAAGCATGGTAAAGCAAGAGCTGCCATTAAAGTGGACCTTATGTAAACATATGACACAGTTGATTGGTTTTTCCAGTTTACTACTATAAAGTGGGTTGCAAATAGTATGACTACTGCTATGTTTTCTGTCAATCTTAATGGATCTCAAGGGGACCCTCTTTCCCCTTATTCCTCCTGGCTATGGAAGTTTTTACTGGTCTCGTAAAATGGTATATTGGTAAAAGGGAGTTTGATTTCCATCCAGCATGCAGGGACTTCGAGATATCCCATATGATGTTTGCTGATGATTTATTCTTGCTCTCTACTGCTAATATCCAATCTTTTTCAGTTTTTGAAGAAGTCTTAGTAGAGTTTGGACTAATGTCTAGCCTCAAGCTAAATTATCAAAAATGTGATGTCTATTTGTCTTGTGTAACTGACGCACAAGCTCAGGAACTGTGCAGTCTGGTGGAAATGCCTAGAGGGAATCTGCTAGTAAGGTATCTTGGAGTACTGCTGATATCAACGAAACTCAGCTTCAAAGATTGTCAACAAATCTTTAACAAGATTAAAAGTAAGATTGAGAGTTGGGCAGCAAAGAAGTTAAGCTATGGTGGTAGATTGCAGCTCATCCAATCAGTACTAAGTGGAATATACTTGTACTGGTTTAATGTTTTTATGCTTCCTAAAGATGTTATTCATAAGATTGATGGAATGTTGCTTCTTTTTTATGGTCAGGTGACTTAAAAAGAAAGTATGCAGTTAAGGTGAAATGGAGTGATGTTTGTAAGCCCAAGAGAGAAGGTGGTTTGGGAATAAAAAACACTGCACAGTGGAATGTGTGCATTATCTTAAAGTTAGTGTGGAACATTTGTAGTAAAAAAGACAATTTATGGGTGAGGTGGATACATTCTGTAATACTGAAGGGGAGAAGTTTTTGGGAGGTTATTAAAACTGATGGCTATTCTTGGATTTGGAGAAAAATAATGTAGTGCAAGGCTCTAGCTCAATCATTTATATGTACTTATATAGGCAATGGAGGCTAAATATCATTTTGGTATGATTTTTGGCATCCGTTGGACCACTCTACAAGATATACCCCATATCCTTGCTCAAGAACTTGGGACTAAATACAAGATCTAAGGTGGCTGATTTTATTCTCAACAAGTGCTGGAAATGGCCTTGGGAAAGAAGACTTAACTCTCTTGTTCAAGATTTCAAGAAGGCAACTCTTACATCTCTATTGCAAAACACACATAGAGAGGACCATGTGAGGTGGCTAGGATCATCAACAGGCATGTTCTCTATCAAATTTGCAATGAGGAGGATATTTCCTAGTGGTGAAACTGTAAAGTGGTATAAAATGGTGTGGGGGAAGGGTTGCATTCCGAAGCTTGCTTTTACTTTATGGTTGGTTGTACAAGGAAAGCTGATGACAAAAGATAGACTGAGAAAATGGGGAATGCAGAATGTTGATCCAACATGTGTACTTTGTGGAGGGATTGAGTCAATAGACCACTTATTTTTTGAGTGTGCTTTTGCTAAGTCAGTTTGGCAAAAAGTACAAAAAAATGTGTTTGGTATATAGAGGAGATATGTGTTGGCAGATGGAGGCGCAATGGTGCAGTGTTTTCTTGAAGGGTGAATCCTTTGCAACTAAACTTAGAAGGCTGGTTCTCTCTGTGATTGTTTGGCACTTATGGCAGGAGAGGAATAGCAGGGTCTTTAAGCAAATCAGCAAAACCAAAGTTCAACTTGTTGCAGCAATTGTAAATTGTGTCCAATCAACGTGTGTATCGTGGGAGAGTGCTCCAAGAACAAATGAAAATCTGGAACTACTGCTCGAATGGGGACTTGAATACAAGTGTTTGATGAGCTAGATAGGTGTTATATATATATGAGCCATTAACTGAGTACTTTTTTTTTTTACGGAAACGTTAGACATTAACTGAGTACTTAGTTACTATAGAGATAGAGGCTTTAGAGGATATAGTGCTGATAGATATAGGAAATAGAGTAAGATGTAATAGATGTAGAGCTTATTGTACTAAAAAAAACTTGCAAATCATCTTTGTAAGATTATTTATAAGTATATTCTCAAATTACCAATCTTAATTCTTCATGGACCAAAGAACACAATAAGCTTTGTGCATTGAAAGGATTACGTTGTATGATATAGATACATCTTTTCTTAGATCACTTCATGCTAAACGTCTTTAGCATCTTATATATGTACTACAAAAGGCCAAGCAATCATGATCTATCACCATAGATCTTTACTCCTAAAAAGAAAACTATTTCTCCTTAACACCATGGAGAAAATCTTAATCAACTATACCTATAGTTTTGGAGCATAGGTATTTCCAAGTATAATATGTTGACCACATATATAATGATGAAATTATGATACCTCCCACTAAATTGCATATAAGTATAAGGCCTATTCTCAAATTTGATAAAATCAAATTCTTTGATTATCTCATTAAAACGGATGATACAACTCTTGGAAACTTGCTTTAATGGCACACAAGATATAGAAAACTTTAACCTATGTTACATACACAATCATTTATCATTTCCATTCAAGGAAAGTGATTTTAACATCTATTTGCCATGCTATAAGTCATAGTTAAAGAAAGTAAGTAAATCTAAATTAATTTAAACTTATTGACTAGAGAAGGTTTCGTTAAAGATTATTACTTATCTTTAAAGGTAATCTCTCTACCAATTAAACTTTATAGGTAACACTTTTCCTTTTATATTGGTCTTTACTCAAAAAACTCTCTTACACCTAATAGGCCTTTTATACCCTTAGACGAATTGACTATGGTCAATACCTTTTGTCAAACATGAAATTCATTTTAGATTTATAATTCTTAACCATTTCTATGAGTCATAAAACTATTCATAAGTCACTAAGAGCACATGATCAAACACTGACTCTCCACAAGAAATCTATATTTTTGAGACTTATGAAACCCTAATTTTAAGCACTTTTGTTGTGGCTCATCATCATCGTGAAATGCAAGCTCCAATTTCATGTTTTTGTTCAACTTCTTTTTGTGATACTTGAAACTCTTTCAAGTTTTAAATTCTATCTTACTCCCACTACTTTATCTAGAATGAGCAATTTATCTAAAAAATAGTAATTTTGGAGGAAAAAACACTTTTTATTTGGTAATATAACAGTGTTTTTGGAGAAGACAGGGAAACTCAAACTTATGAGTGGATGAAATCAAACCAATGAAACAGAGAGAACCGATTTGCTCTTCTTCTTTTTGGCTGATCTTTCTTTTCCTTTTAATTCTCAAGAACTCTCCACAAAAGATTTTAATCGAATCTTAACTCCAACTTGTCTAATTATAGATGCCTACTTTATAAGTAGGGCAATCCAAACTTTCACAAAGCTTTGAAATTTCTAACACTCTATATCTCACATGATATACTTTAAACAAATATATACATGGAATAAGATTTAGTGTATAAAAGGTAATTTATTTAGGACAAACCTCAAAACTATTTTGGTAAACTTGCATGGTGCATCTAATCTCATAATTCTTTAAGTTCTCAAAACTTTGGATTTGAACTTAAAAGCACATGTGTCCATTTTTGAATAGTTATTAGTGAAAGTACTAAAGTATAAGAAATAATTATCTCTAACATGAATTGTTGATCTTCCACATACATCAGAATGAATGAATTTTAACAATTCTTTAAGCCTTTTCAAACAAAAGACCTATTTAGTCTTGAATAAGATTCACTATCTCAAATGATTCATAATCAATAGAATCCAACCAAATATCATCATGTAATTCAAAGGTATGAAACTTATTCACAAGACTAAGTTTATAAATGTCAAAGATAAGATGATTTCAAGTCGGCTAACATTATATTGAGAAAATAATTTTCTTTTATTTTAGAGATTAATAACACTTATTAAGTTCTAAAATAAGTCCACTAGGTTAAGAAAGATAATTTGTCACTACATCTTAATGAATTAACTTTTATCTCATAAAAGTAGATACTTATTGACAAGGCTCTACCATACCCCAATTTTAATAAAACCTAAATACTCTATTTTCTGCAAGTATACCGATCATTTATCAAGTACAAGGGATGTTAGATATCGATCCCATAGGGAAGATTACCAATTACCGATAGTTTTCAAATTCCTTTATTACTTAAACTATCACAAGTGAAAGAAATTAAATCTACATTATAAACATGAAATAAAAGTAATAAAAGTAACAATAGAAAGCTCCTAGGGTTATGGAATTCTTCACTACTTTTGCAAGTGAAATTATTGATTAATTTAATGCTATCATCTTGGTTAGTTATGGCATAATTTTTAAATATATGTGAAATCTACTCTCATTGTAAATCAACTATACTTATAACTAAATCATACCTACTCTCGTGGTTATGAAATTAACTATAAGTTCATTTATTCTATGAAATTACATAGAACAAACCATTAAAGCCATAAAAGTGCACCTTTACTCTCGTGAGTATACTCCCTAGGTTTAGTACTTCTTTAAACTATTGTTAAATCTCAATTTTCATTATAAACTTAACACCTTAAGATTATCACAATTAATGGCTAGTTAATTATGATTAGAAAAGCAAAAGTTCTAAATAATTTGTTCAAAATAATATCACCAAATAATTAAGTAAACATCACTAACAAGATATAGAAAATTCATCCATAAATTTAGGCATAACTTTAGCAAAACATAAAGAGAATGAAAGAAAAGACCATACTTGTATTATGGCTAAACATGAACTCAAATGCAAAAGAGAAAGTGATAGGAGAGAAATCACCCTTGTCACATGATATGCAAGCTCTCCATCTTGTTCTTCAATTCTTCATCCAAATCTAACTACAAATACAAGATAGATAAACTACACTAACTATATTATACTAATAAACTAAGAAAAACTAATGAAAACTACATTTTTGGTAGTGTTTACAGCCTGCCAAAGTTGTGAAGCAAGTTCAACAAAGGCCCTTTTATAGAATATTAAAGCTCAAAGCGAGTTGTTTCTAGTTGACAATTTTGTCTCTTGAAATCATCAAAAGTTGTTTTTTGAAATCTCTACACTTTTCTTTATAGCTATGGCCGAAATTCTGAGTTAGGGAATAGTTATAAAAACTATGTGAATACAGAACAAATTGATGAGTAAGTTGTAATTGCAATTGAAGCATACGTGACCTCTGAAAATGTGGGCATGAGGTCGCATATTACCCCACATTATGCCTTATTGCAAGTTTCCTCATTTCTGACCAATCTTCAACCTTACTCTGTTTTTGCACCAAATTTTACTAATATTTTCTTGATAATAGAGGTTGAACTAACTTTTTTTTCAAAACACAAAAGTTACGGCCCTTTTAGTTATCTTTTTTAGTTTTCAAGAATCGCTCAATTTGGAGTTCTGCAAACTGAAAAATAACCAAAATATCCTTGATTGGTCAATCTCCTATTTCAGTTTTGACAACAGAAATGGTCAACTGTATTTCGAATTTGTGACTATGAAAACTCATGAACTGGATTTCGATATCTTCATAAGAAATGTTAAGTTATGTCTTACTTCAAAATGGCTCAAGAATCACCTCAATCTGATATTGGTTATTCAAGATATAATTGAAATACCAACAGTTGTCAAAACTGTCAAACTTCTTTTCTTTAATACTTGATTGCATTTCATCTCTTGAGAATTTGGTACTTTATATTCTTTTTAAATCATCAACAATCATCCAAACGTCTTTGCAATTCTTTTCATTTGATGATTGAATCATTAAACCTACAAAAATATGAAATTGTCACCATTTTAACATGTAGAAATGCAATGTTTCACACTTAAACCATAAAATGTAAATTTCACTAGAAACCTAGTTAATTAACTATAAAAATGGATAAAACATACCAAAACTAAATAATAAAACACACTTAAATATCTCAAAATGCATACTTATCATTACCTTTCTCTTTAATTTACTTCTTTTGAATCCTAGCATATTGAATATCTGGTATCTCATACCCAAGGAATTTAATTTAGAAGTAAATATACTAATTAATCTCAATTGTAAACTTAACTTAAAATAAAACTTTCACAAAGTTACATTTTATTCAAGTTAAAATCATGCAATCAAAGTTTGTACTATAAGACTTATTCTTTAAAACCTTTTAACTTATCAACTCTTGATAATTGATTCACCTTATCAACTCTTGATAAGTTATATTCTTTTAGTCAAAACTTGACTTATAGTCCATGACAAAATTTGATTAAACTAATTTTTCAATATAGCTAATCGTTCTCTAATAAATCAATGTTTATTTAGAGAAAATTTTGTCATTTAGTGATGGAATTATTGTTCAAGAATTTCATATATCTTAAACCTTGATTATCTGTTATTCAACGCTTTGAGATGTCTAATTATGGTGAAAGAAAATGAATCCTTGTAACATAAGAGATTTAGGAAGCATCTATGACACACTATCGTCATCTCCTTTGTACTTACTATAAGCATATACTATTAATTCCATTCCATCTTCCATGATTGGAAGTATTAAAGTTTTAAAAGATATAACCAGATTTACTTGAAAACTTTTCTCAATTCTCTTTGCCCGTCCAAGAAATTGAAAATATTAATTATATTAAGAATAATATGTAATTACTCATAATTTCTTCAACAAGTTGTAAAGATAAAAGAGAATTGCTATTTATGTAAAAATAAAAATAAGTTTGATTTTGTTCCCACTATTTTAATACTATAATCCTCAAACATGAAACCAGGAATTCAAAAATCCCTAGTGGGTTAGAATCTCATTTTAGTTATTTTAATCTTCATTAAGGTGAATAAACCAAGATAACTAAAACAAGTTGGTACTTATTACCAATTACAATAATTATAACTTCTAGATAGTTAAATTGTCAACTTTAGACAAGACACATCTTATGTGTTTCTTAATCTTTGCCTCTACAACATACAACCTTCATTGAGGTGAACAAGTTATATATTGTAGTTAAGTTTAACTTATTATTCCAAGATCTCATCTCATAATAAAATGCGTCCTTGAACAAGAACTCATATTTTACTATAACAATGAAAGGCAACTTGTGTCCAGACTTAACATCTAATTGAGGAATTTTAGACATAATATATCCAAGTTGGGCTCATCAAGTATATAACATGCATATCTATTCATCAAATAAATAAATAAACATACTATAATTAAACATGGATGATTATGGATTCTATTGCTAAACTAGTTTTCTTGAGCCAAAAGAAAACTAGATGGTCAACTGAGAGACAAATAATATCTCCATGCCTTGTACACCTTTTGTATGTCTGTCATGGTAGAATTGGTGCCATCTCCATCTTCTTTGTACATTATAAATATAAACCTAATCTAAATATTTTAGATTCTCAACCTTTCCCCATGCCTAATATAGTACATTACATAATATTGAGAGAAACTTTGACTTACATTCAATGGGAGTGAGATGAAAAGAGCATTTATATTGAGAGTATTTAGAGAAAGCAAGACACATAGGTCCTATTTCAAAAATACCAAAACCAAAACATACATACATTCAACCATTCATATTGGTTTTAGTCCATAACCATCCATCATGAATTCACATAATACAACACTAAATGAAAGCATAATAATGCATTTATTTAATTCTAATCATGAATCATTATATGCTCAAATTTTAAGCCATTTAAAGTTTCAATTCTTGAAAAAACTATGGAATACATTTTCTAATCTCATTAGAACAATTTTCAATATTTTAAAACCATGAACAAAACTTTTGCCTAATCTGATTATGAGCCCAAGTCTAAATAATGATTTTATAGTCCAACTAGAATTTCTTAATTCACTCGGGAAAGGAAATTTTCTTTTAAGTCATTTTAGACTTTCAAATACTAACTTTAGAGTATTTTCCCAATTTAATTTCATTAAATTAGAAAGTTTCTAAAGTATTTCAACACTTGCCAAATTTAATCTCAACAAATTTGGAAGTTTCTAAAGTTGATTAGACTTTCTTAATTTTAGTCTCACCAAAATTTAGTAAGTTTTCAAAACTTAATTGAACAATTTTTTTTCCAATTTGAATTTTTAAGATTTTTTTTTAAAAAATACCATAATTCTAATCATATTAGAAATATAGGAACTTTTCATGTTGTCATAGAAACCCACACGAAAAATGGAAATCAATGACCATATCTTATTTGTCATTGGAAACTTACTGGTTTCCCAATTTTCCTTTCTCCAGAAAATTTTTAGCAATTGTTAACCAATCGAATATCAACTTCACCATCATTACATGGTAGGAATTCGAAGCAACAAGAATAAAAAAATTGCAACAAAGTAGCTGCCGTGGGACTACGTTAAAAACCATTGTAAAACAGTGATTTCATGCAATTTCCAGCAACCAAACAATACAGGCATGAAACGTTTTCATGCATGGAAGAAGAAACCAAGGCAAATCAATTTGACTATGATAAAGATTAGGCCAAGATTCCTAAGTTTACAAAGTCAAACTATTTGAACAATTAATCTGGCTCATCTTAATTCATAGGTATGGCTTCGAGGGTTGCCGCCTGCTTGCCTTAGTTTCTTCTTCCAAGGGTTTCGCTTGTAACATGGCAGCCATGGCTGCCCTCCGGCTGATGCCTGGAGGGCAACCATCTTTGC
The DNA here is from genome assembly GCF_003713205.1 of Coffea eugenioides. Classification (NCBI taxonomy): domain Eukaryota; kingdom Viridiplantae; phylum Streptophyta; class Magnoliopsida; order Gentianales; family Rubiaceae; genus Coffea; species Coffea eugenioides. The sequence goes on along the minus strand of NC_040042.1, from coordinate 34,669,269 downwards.
TCTCTCCCACCTTTGCAATGAAGTCTCTCTCTTCACTCTTCTCTCAGTTGAATCAGCCCCTACTCAATGTCAAGGCTATGATGTCCTCTCATAGGGGCGAGCTTGCTATATCCTTTGCTCAGGATGATCTTGACACTCTGTCCGCTCCTTTCATGTTTGCTCTCGTCGGCAAATTCTCTAAGGGAAGGCCTAGCATGGAGGTTATATAGAAGTTTTTTCTGACTTTGGATCTCAGGGAAACAACGACGGTAGGCTTACTCGACTCTAGACATGTTCTCATTCGATTGGGGAATGAGCTGGATTTCCTTAGGCTTTGGTCTCGTGGGATTTGGTACATTCATGGTGTTCTTTTGCGAGTGTTTAAATGGTCAACCACTTTCCATGTCGATCGTGAGACTTCGGTGGTGCGGGTTTGGTTCCAATTGCTGAAATTGCCGATTCATCTCTTTCACAAGGAGTCTCTCTTTCAGATTGTGAGCTGCTTGGGTAAGGCTTTGTTCGTGGACTCTGCAACAGCTTCTGGAGTGCGCCCTAGTGTAGCTAGGGTGTGTGTGGAGATTGATTTGCTACAACCTCTCCCTTCACAGATATGGATTGGTAATGGGGAGCATGGTGGCTTTTGGCAGCAGCTTATCCCGGAACGTCTTCCCCAATACTGCGACTATTGCTTCAAACAGGGACATGACAGGGCTTCATGCTTCGTTCTTCATCCTACTTTGAAGATGGAGAAGGTGGAGAAGAAGGATGATGAGGTGCGTAGCTCGCCTGTGCCTGTTGAGGGCGTCCCACTGGAGTCTAATGCCAAGGGAAAGGCGACTGCCCAGGAGGAAACTTTGCAGCATGGGGATGGGGATAATCCTGTGGGTAGCGTAGGGGCAAGTGCTGGAGGGGTTGCCGTAGACTGTGCGCAGAACCAAAGCCTGGCTGGGTCAGTCCTTTGATGGAGGATGGGACGGCAGCAGGAAGACTCTACGGAGGAGTTGGCGATGCCGCAAGCCGTGGGTTTGGGGGGAGAACAGCAGCGGCCGCCTGCTGGAACCAGCATGGTGCTTGCAGCAGTTGGAGCCAGTGAGGAAGGGTGGCAGCAGGCCATGCTACGCTGGTGCAGGACCCTTTGCTTGCGCACGGGTTGCCTTTCCAGTAGGTGTTGGTGCAACCATCGCCTGATGGGTTGGTGGATGGAAGGGATGGTGCTGAACCTGGGGCAGCGATTGAGGGAGAGAAGGAGATGGTGTCCGATGGGTAGTTGGAGGAGGAGGCCATTTCCATGGCTAAGCAGAGGGCTGGCAGTCTATCGCCGCGAGGGCAACTAGTCCAACGGCAATGTGAGCCTAGCTCCTTGGTGATCGACATTTTTAACCTTGACCCAATAATTCAACAGATTCAGGAGAAGGCTAATGGTGGGGATGATGTTAAGCTAGTTGATAAACCTAAGCGTAAGGGTGTTCGCTTGTGGGCTCCTACTGATCTTTCTCTACGCTCGAAGGCAAAGGTGTGCTCTAACTCCTTCTTTGCATTATCTGATGATTAATTTCCTATTCTGGAACATTCGAGGTATCTCGCGTACTCCAAATTTTCGTAGATTAAAAAGGTTAATTTTTGAGTTCTCGATTCAATTAGTGGCTATTTGTGAGCCAAAGGTTTGGGCGTGTGACATCTAAATGATATGTGCTCGTCTCAATATGGATAGTTGGATGGTTAATAGGGTGGGATCTATCTGGGTATTCTATAAAAATGGCTTCCAATGTGCTCCTGTTGGGGAATCTCCTCAACACCTGTCCCTTAGAATCTCACCTCAGGTGCTGTCGGCTCCCATTTATTTTTTCTTCGTCCATGCAAGGTGTACTGAGCAAGAGCGAGTTCCGTTGTGGTCAGCGTTGTTAGTGGATAAACCGAGGGATGATCCATGGTTGGTGGTGGGGATTTTAATACCATTGTTAGTGCAGAAGAGAAGCGAGGCGGGTTGCCTTTCCGGGTTGATGAAGGTGTGGAATTGAGATCATTTATGTCCAGGGCTGGGGTGTTTGACGCAGGATTCTCAGGGTCATGTTTCACATGGTGTAACAATAGGGGTGGTCGTGCTCGAATTTGGAAGCGACTAGATAGACTGCTATGTAGTCCGATTGTGACTTTAATGGGGATGACTTTTGGAGTTTGACACCTAGGCAGAGAGCCTTCCGATCATTCCTCCCTCCTGTTAGCAGCTTCGACTCGACTTGATAACAAGTTTAGACCTTTTCGTTTCTTAAACGTTTGGACTTCAAAAGTAGAGCTGTTAAATGTCATTAGGATGAGTTGGCCAAGCTATTGCCCAGGACGCCCATTGCAGCGGTTGGCTGCCAAATTACGGCTCACTAAACATACAATCCAACATTGGTCGCGGGAGCACTTTGGCAATATATTCGATGCAGTGAAGCAGGCAGATGAGGCAGTAATAGCGGCAGAGGCTGCACTTGATAGTGACCCATCACAACAACAATGGTTAGCACTCCAGGAGGCAAGGGCGGTTATGAGAAACTCTCTGGTCAAGGAGGAAGCATATTGGAGGTAAAAAACAAGAATCAAGTGGCTTCAGGACGGAGATAAAAACTCAAGGTTCTTTCATGCGGTAGTGGCAGAGAGACGTGCTAAATCAGTTATACACCGGATTCGGAGTAGCACGGGGGAGTGGCTGATTGATGAAGCTCACATTTCGGCGGAGGCAGTGGAGTATTTCACATCTTTATTCTCGGCCGAACCTTGTACGGGGTCATAGAGCACTTTGGAGGTCATTCCCAATATTATTTCAAGGGAACAAAACGCTGAGTTGCAGCGCCTTCCCTCGATGGAGGAGATAAAAGAGGTGGTACTCGCAATGGATGAGGAGAGTGCGGCGGGCCCTGATGAATTCACAGGTAGGTTTTTAACCTTTGCATGGAACATAGTGGGGCATGATGTGTTTGAAGCCATCGTTAGCTTCTTCTGTGATCACGAGCTGCTGAGGAGCGTTATGTCGACTTTGATAGTACTGCTTCCAAAGGTGTACTCACCCCAAGACTTTAGTCAGTTTTGATCCATAAGCCTTTGCAACTTTGTCAATAAGGTTATATCAAAACTGGCGGCTCGATTGTCAAAGGTGCTGCCAAGTATTATCTCTCCTCAGTAGAGTGGCTTTGTTAAGGGTAGGCAAATTTTTGATAATTTTCTGTTGGTCCAAGAGTTGGTGTCGGATATTCACCGGAAAAATAGATGGGGAAATGTAGTTTTGAATCTCGATATGGCCAAAGCCTACGCTAGAGTCTCTTGACAGTTTTTGCTCTAGGTGTTGAGAAGGTTTGGGTTTGGCGAGGTATGGATTGATATGATTTGGAGACTTATCTCGAATGTGTGGTTCTCTGTAATAGTTAATGGAGAGCCTCAGGGATTCTTCAAATCTAGTCGTGGATTGAGACAAAGAGATCCGATTTCACCGGTGCTCTTTGTGATTAGTACGGAAGTTCTTTCTCGTCTGTTGAACACTTTGAGTAGCTATCGGGGTTTTACGCCTTTTAGAGTTTCGCAGGGCTGCCCGCCTGTTACTCATTTAGCCTCGCCGATGATGTTATTGTCTTCTCTAGTGGTTTGCGGCAATCTGTGCGGTTGGTGATGAAGGCGCTGGACGCTTATGTTTCAGTGTCAGGTCAAAAAGTGAACCAGCAAAAGAGCTGTGTCTTGGCTCATGCCAATTTTCCCGGGAGTAGGAAACGATCTATTGTGGAGATGATTGGGTTTCAGTCGAAGGAGTTTCCGGTCAGATATCTGGGTTATCCTTTATATGCAGGGCGGAGGAGGAAATGCTACTTTGCAGGGGTTTGTGACTCCGTCACGAGTAAAGTGTTGTTATGGAAAGAGAGATTTTTCTCGCATGGTGGTAAATTAGCTCTAATCAAGAGTGTGCTGTCCTCTATGCCGCTTCACACATGCGCTGCTTCAATCCCTCTCAAGTCGATATTTAGTGGGATGGAGAGCATTTTTGTTGATTTTTTATACAGCTCCTCAAAGGCTAGGCCGCGCTTCCATTGGATTTAGTGGGCCCAGTTGTGCAACTCGTATGACAGGGGGGTGCTGGTTTGAAATCTCTTAAGCTTGTGTTTGATGCCTTCTCCATGAGATTATGGTGGCACTTCCGGTTGAGACAATTGTTGTAGGTTGAGTTCATGCACTGTAAATATTGCTCCAACCTTCATCTTTCCTTTGCTGATACTTCTCCTGGGGACTCTTGGACTTGGAAGAGACTGGTGGCTATCTAGGGAGTAGCGGAGCAACACATCTATTGGGTTTTGGCTAGGGCTAATGTGAGCTTCTGGCATGATAATTGGTTGGGGACGGACCCATTATGTCGTTATGTGGATGCTTTTTAGGAGTACGCAATTTTCGATTTTGTTGAACAGGGTTGTTGGAATGTACAACGGTTAAGCAGGGTAGCGCCTAGCGGATGGGTGGGGAGGATAATGGGAGTCATGCCTCTCTCGCTGGACCAGGCGGATACCATGGTTTAGGCTCCTAGTACCTCCGGTGTCTTCTCATTAGCATCAGCCAACCGGATCGCTCGAGAGGATAGAAACAGCTCTTGGCTCTACTCACCGCTCTGGCTTCAAGGGCAGTCGACAAAGATTTCTTTTTTCATGTTGAGATTGGTAGGGTCCCATTTGCCGGTGATGGACATGTTGCATAAACTTGGTATATTCGGCCCCTCTCGTTGTGGTTGTTGTCTACACCCATGTCAAGAATCTTCTGATCATATTTTCTGTACCGGAGAGGCGGCAAAGATGATTTGGGGTTATTTCGAAGGGGTGATCGGAGGGTTTCAGGAGTCCTCTACGATACGCCACAAGTTGGTTAGCTGGTGGTTGAAGCCTACTCGGAACCCATACCTCCAGTACCTTTTCCGTTTATTGCCGTCTTTGATCTGTTAGAATTTATGGAAGATGCGGAATTCGTTTGTCTTTGATGCCCATCTGCGACCCATGGCTCATGTGTGTGAGGCAATTTTTGGGGGCCTCAGGGATATTTTCCTCCTTAAATTTAAAAGCATCACTATCTCTGCTCAGGATTGGCCGGGTTTTTACGCTATGGTGGTTGGCCTGCATAGGGTTTCCAGGACCTTTGTGGTTCAGTGGAGCTGCCCAGTTCATAATGTCGTCAAACTGAACTCGGATGGCTGCTCTCGGGGAAACCCGGGGGTGAGTGGAGGTGGGGGTGCTTCAGTGCTCGGAAGGAAGGTTTATTTTGGGGTACTCGTGCATCTTTGGGGAGATGACGAGTCTGCAGGCTGAATTGAAAGCGATGATTTTTTGTGTTGGGCTGGCTATTGATCGTGAGTATTCTGAGTTACATTTAGAATCTGACTCTTTGGTTCTGGTTCAGATCATTCAAGGGAAGACTCGGTGTCCGTGGCGGTTGCGAGGGAACTTACAGGACCTGTTAAAAGTCAAAAGATTCGTTAGAGAGGTATCACACTGCTTTCGGGAAGCGATAAACCGGCTGACCGCCTTACAAACATCGGAGCGGACTCAGGGAAGACTCTAACGTATGGCTCATTGCGTGATTTGCCTCGCTTGGTGAGGGGTGACTTCGCTCTTGATCAGATGGGTGTTCCAAGTTTGCGTAGAGTTAGAGTGTAGGTTACGCTAGCACTTGTGGTTTCTGGTTTTGCTTGCCATATATGCCCTCCTTTTTTATGAAATAAAGTAACCTGTTTCCAAAAAAAAAAAAAAATAGGTATGGCTTCTATGTTTCTTCTTTAATCGTTGCATTTTGTACTTATGTGATCTCATCACATTTAACCAGTCATCAAGACGTCTATTTGGATTGAAATTTCTTAAAAGAAAAAAATTATTACCTCATAAACACGTTTTTCAATTATTCTTTTATCTCATATACATCACATCCCAAAAAATTTTTTAAATAATCTTCAATCCAAACCGAGAATGTTCGATATTCAAAACAAATAAAAAAAATGCATGCCATAAGAAAGCCAAGAACGTTCTGCCATGCAGGATTAATTAAACCTTGGGTCTTGGTCATATGACTTGCATCAATGACAATTTACCCTTGACTTTAATCATGCTGATAACGTCCTACAATTTTCGTCTTAGTTCATGCTTTATGACGAGTGCGAGGCATACATATAATAATTTGCTCATCCACAGTCAAGTTTTACATTTATAAAAACATAAATACCCCACACGTAATTTTTCATAAGTATACGAGTCGAGAGCGAGTATATGGTATTAAGGGTCGATCCTATAAAGAAGAATGGATAATTACCGGCACTACTAAATTCCTTTATTATTTAGATGTTCAACAAATTAAAAGAAATAAACTAAGGGATAAACGGATAGATAAATACAAATGAAAACTCCTTGGATAATGGAATCCCTACCTATTCATGCTAGCCTAACTCCCTAACCAAATGAGTACCAAAATCTCGGTTAAATTATGGCATAATTTTCTAATAGATGTGATACCCACTTTCGCTGGTGTACCAACTATACCTATAGTTAATTCATACCTACTTTCGTGGTTATGAAGTCAACTATAAGTTCATTCACTTCTATGAAATTACATGGAACAAAGCCACAAAATCCACAAAGGTGTACCTCTACTTTCATGAGTGTACTTCCTAGGTTTAACAATTCTATGAACTAGTGTCAAATTTCAATTCTCATTGCAAATCTAACACTTTTAGATGATCATAATCGATGGCCAGTTAATCATGATTATAAGAGCAAAAGTGCTAAATAACTCAATCAAGATAATAGCATCATTTAGCCAAGAAATTAACACCAAACAATCATCTAAATTTCAACCAAATACCCAAGGCATATATTTTAAAATAACATCACAAACACAATATCCAAATCTTGCATTAACAAATTTAGAGTTCAATACAAAGATAAAAAGTGGAGATAAGAGAATCCTTGTTACTAGAGTTTCTTGAGCCTCTCCTTCTTCATCTCCGTAGGCCTCTCCTTGTTGAACCAATACAAGCATGGATAACCACAACTAGACTATATTACACTAACCTACATTAATATAAGAGAAAATAAAGAGAATTATATTTATTAAGGGTTTGTGTCTTGCCCCAAAGGGCAAGACTTTGGGGCAAGACACAACCCTTTTGTTGTTCTTCTTCTTCCTCCAAACTCTCTCTCTTCTCTCAAGCTAATTTTGAACTCACTGCCCACTCTTCCTCAAACTAGAAGAACTAGCTAGTATATATTCTTGGTTTTCAAGAGCCAATCTCTCTCCTCAATAATGTATTTCTTTGTTGTTAAGAGTCAACAAAAAAGCTCCTAGATCCTCCAAAAGTTGGTACAAATTGTCCTCTTGTGTCTTGTCCAAGATAAAGAAAGAAACAAGAAGCATGCAAGTTGGTAACTTGCAGCTGCCAGGAATCCCTTGGACTAATCCCTGGAGGGATTCTTCCAGGGATTGTACAGAGCAACTATGAATTGAAGTTCTGATCACAAACCGCATGAGAAAATACGAGCAGTTTCTGCCACGGATTCATCTTCTCTCCTTTTGTTTTCTTTTTTCCTTTGCACCACTTCACTTAGCATTTATTGTGACTCCTCAAGCTTCATATCCTTGCTCATTTTACTTATAATTCCACTTAAACTTGATCATTTCACCTACAAAAATAGAGAAGCTTTGCAAGTAAAATGATAAAAAAAATCACAAATAATTCATTTATCACAGGAATGTGCAATTTAGTGACATAAAATGGACAATTCATACCAAATATCTTACAAATTGACTCAAAAACAATATGAAACACATTCAAAAAGACAGCAAATTTAACCATTATCACTTTATCTTCGTTTTTGTGCCGTTCGTGATCTCATCATAAAGCGGCCAAAAAAACTTCATTTTTCGATTGAAAACTTCATATTACAAGCATTAAAAAATTTTTAAAAACAATTCTAAAAAATTTTCAATCAACTTTGTTCATATAAAACCCAAAACTAACTTCGAGAATAGCATATAATTGGGATCTAATCATCATCCATGACAATTCAATAAATTTGTCACATGGGTTAATCAAATCTGGCTCTGACACCATTGTAAGGAATTATAGAGATATGCATAGCGAAAAATTTAAAATTTTTTATTCCTTTAGTAGATCCACCTTTGATTAAATCTATGTGACATAAAATTAATTTAAGAAAATTACTTCAACCCATGAAAATCTTCTTAAACCGATGGAGATTTTACAAAGAAGGGCAAAGCGATCCACGTAACAATACAAATGTTCGGTCTTTAACGGTGATCCACACGAACCTAAACTAAGTTGAATCAGTTTAAGCTAGATTAGTGCTCCCTATTGCCAAGGCACTTCCCATAAATTGGTTAAGAAAAACACTAGTTTTTCACTATGAATTACTGCTCCAATGAGAAAAATAAGAGATGTGATTCTTCTCTTATTTTCTTGGACGAATTTTGGGTATTTATCTCTCAAGATTTTTCTCAAAAATCTCACAAGACAATTGGTGTATCAATTAGTCTTGATAGCAAAAATGTTTAGTGAGTATTTTTATAAACAAATAACTTGTCCATATCCTTATGAAAGCCTGAAACCAGTTTCCAATAGGATTCAACTTCCTTATCCTAATACAACTCTTGTATTTGAAAGACTTAAACTTATTTGCACAACAAATCCCTCAATTTTTATTTGTTTCACAAATTAAACTATAAGTTATAAAAACTATCTATCAAATCCCTACTTGAAATTGATTTAATCTATTTAATGTAGTACTTTATGTGTATGACCCATTAGGTTCTCATATATGTTGGTAATAAGTAAGAGTTATAATTTTTAATAAATTAAAATTAGATAAATTAAAACTTCTTTACTTTGTCATTGATTCTACCAATCAATCAATTCATTTTTATAAACTAAGATTGACATCTAACAATGCATCATGACTACCCAAGTAATGAAAAAAGTGAAGTGGATGATTTCCCCTTTCAACGAATGTTTACCATGTAATTAATATTTTTTTATCACACTTATCTCACATTAATATTGGAATAAATTGTGTCTATTCCAATATGAGATTAATGTTCATTTCTTGTACCAAAACATAAATCCAATGAAAAAATATTTAGAAATACTGTCTAAAACTCTTCCATTTAGCACAAAAGAATTTTGAATTATACTTCTACAAGTGGTTAGACATGAGATAACTCCTCTTCCATAAGAGGTGGTAAATTCTTATAGGTATTCACCATTTTTTCATACTTCAAGTATATACACATTTGCTATTGTTGTGAGCATTCTCTGTTATGGGAGCAATCATATAATAAATAAAGTATAGCCATCTGTATTCAAGATACCATGATAATATTAAATCTAAAAATCACTTGCCCAAATGCTTAGAGATCAATCATTTGGTACTTAAAGGATATCTCTATACGGATCAATCTAATGAACTTGATCATCTTATCAAGCACCAATATACTAATTTAGAAGTTTCAGACATCATGTATATGAGGTTTACTACTTCTCATATTGAAGCGGTTTTCTTGTTAATATTTCGACTAGAAATATTTAAGAATAAACTTATTTATAATTGAATGAATCTCACCATTATAACTCTATGATTTCATTGATTAGGTTTACTCTAAGAGTTTTATCATACTTATATAAATGTAAGCAATCCATATGATAAAAATATAATTTATTATAACATTAATGGTTCAATTACACATTAAACCCTGGAAGGTAATTGACCTTAGACTTAATATTTGCTCAAACACTTATTCAACAACTGACCTCATTTATTTTCTATTTTTTTCTCGAGCTTTGGTGCACAACTATTAGGTTTATGAGTAAAAGATTATATTTTACATTGGTTCGAAAGATGGAGAAAGAACACTTAATATGTAATGGTCCGAAACCTAATAGTTTAAAGTTTTATATCAGAATTGAGTTCCTGACTTTACATATTGAATTTTTTGATGGGCTATCTCCAGGTGTTCCTCCCTAACAAGTGGTATCAGAGTTTTAGATTGCTAGATTGAGCTACTCATGGGCAAGTGGATTATTTTAGGAATTGATCTGGTGAAAATTCTCTTATTGGTGGTGAATCAAAGTGCTAAGGTTGATATTGGACCAGGAGCGCCATGGGTTTGGCCGAGGATCGAATTGTCCTTAGACCAAGGAGCCAAGAGTTGGTAGGGGTTTAGAATCCATTTTGGATATTGAAGAATAGTGGATCCATGATTAGAAGAAAAGGTGGCCTTCGGTGTTAAGGTGGGTTTGCGTTGAGTATTAATGTGAGTTCAGAGAAGAGCCATTAAACTTGGGTTTAATATGAGGGGTTACTCATAAAGGAAAAGATTTGTTAGATTTATGAATAAAGGATTATGTCTCACATTGAATCCAAAGATGGAGAAAGAGCACTTAATATATAAATAAGGGTTCGAGACTTAATAGCTTAAGTTTTTGGATCAGAATTGGATTCCTGATTTATATATTGAATTATTTGATGAGCACTCTCGAAGCGTTTCTCCCTAACAACAACAACCGATGAAATGAATCCCATTTATTTTAGTAAGGTGCCAAACATGCAGCACCATTTTTCCTCGTCTATTTTAGTGTCTAGATGCCTGAATATCCAGTGAAAATCACGTGTAGATTTGGCTCAAGACACAGGCACGGTTGGCCGTCCACAAATGTAACGCTCGAGCAGGAAAATTGGACTTTGGCAATTTGTCCGTTCTTCCATGTCAGTGTAGTTAGTACTATCTGTATACAAGTAAATGTTTTCGCACTAATTGCTATGGCCGATTGTGGCCTTTTGTCAACAAATTTGTATAGTTTTCTCCCCAAATGCTACGGCTTATTGTGATCTTTTGTCAACGAAGTCACTAATGACTTTTGACAAATCCTTCATCTGAATTGTCTTGGACCAATCTGGGAAGGTGGTGGCCATGAATTATATTCTTGACCAATTGAATAAGTGCCTCATGCCACGCGTGAGGATGTCTAGAAATTAGGTAGCTTGTTATATTATCTAGGATAATGTGGATGAAATTATTACTAAATTGTTTTGTTAAGTGAACTAAATGTAGACTTTTCTAACGGTGGCTAGGCAAGCCCTATAAAGAAGTTTCTTAGAACCCGTTTGGCAAAAGGTTGAAACATTCACTACCCAACAATTAACAAAGCAACGCTGATCAAATCCCCATTCCAATGTAGGCTGCCAATTCTTTCCTATCCAAACACATTAAAATAATTTTAGATGGACCCTGACGCACAATAATTGAGGATGGACATGTCCCACAACTCTACGGAAGCACAATGAGCACAATAATTGCACCTAATAGCACGATCAACTCTCACTCTTTACTCTTCTCAGTCTATATAAGAGCCTATCCAAAAGCCCAAGCGATTTCAAATCAGAACACTAACTTTTGGAAGACCAGGAATCATGGCAATCAACAAGATTGGTGCAATGGCTATTCTTTTTTGTGGTATGTACAATTTTATTCTTTTGTATACGAGTTAAACCTGTTGGGGCAGTTTCAAAAAATAAAAAGAGAAGTACTCATCCCATCTACATATATATACGTACACACACATAAGGATGATTTTTCAAAATATCTGCACTCACCCCTCTTAAAAGATTTGGTTTGCACATGATTTAAAATGATTTTGGTACTGAAAACAGGAATGATTCTTCTGGGGGCAAATATTGAAGTCAAGGCTGTCAGGCATGGGCTTCTCAGGCCCTGCCCACGAAATTGCATAGGGGGCACCGTGTACAAGATCTGTAATGGAACGAAGACCTACACAGACTGCACCAATTGTTGCGTCTCCGACGGCTGCACTCTTTACTTTGAGGATGGAAGTTCACTATATTGTGATTGGCCTTATGCTAAATATTAATTCCATGATTGGTGTTTGTGCTTTAGACAGCCAATATCAGGCTAAACGAGTACTAAATAATGGGAAAAATATATGTCCCTTTTAGTTTGTATTTCAGTTTCCACGAGAGTGGAATGTAACTATGTAGTATATCAGTGATTCATAAGACAGTGAATCATGTTCAATAAAATGGAAGTATATAAATGAGTATTTTTCTTACAAGAAGCAACGTGTCATACATAGTCAAATTCATGATACACCACCTTAGATGACTAGTCTCAAGAACTTAAAATTCTTTCATTTTACTTGATCGACCAACTTCTTTTGCATCATTTGCTCAGTTTTATCCAGAATAATATTATGGAGCCTTTAGAGTATAGCTGTATTTCTATAATCGTAAACTAATACAATTTTTAGTATAATTGAAATTATATCAAGTCATGAGATCAACATTCTTATCTCTTGACCAGGGCACTAATTCCTCAGAAATCAACTCCAACTGATGCAGGTCACATTTTTCTCACTTCCACCTTACCACTTTGACCAATTTTCCAAGACAAAAAGAAACATCCTTTCATATTGGATATGTTTTCTTAAATGAAAATCAAAAAACATATTTGGCTCTACGGATATTTTACTTGATTTTGACTCTAGATTAACATTAGAAGAATATGAGGAAGAAAATTAGCTTTATTCAGTTTGACAAGCATGTAGGAGGAATTCATGCATAAGTTCTTACTAAATTAATTCCAAAAATGTAGTTAGGTTAAAAAAAAAAAAAAAGATAACGTGTGTTGGACGTTGTACATATTACTTTCTAAAATTATGCCCCTTTTGTCCAATATTTAGAGAAACTAGCATAAAAGAATATGTGTTGCACATTATACGTATACTTTTTGTCATACTCAGTCACAAATTTTTTTTCTCATAATTAATAAAAATAAAAGAAATATTAAGTATGTAAAGTGTTGTACTAAGACTAATTTTTTCTTCAACAAAACATATAAAGAAAACTTTTTACAAGCTTTAATTGATTTTCAATCTTATTGGAAATCATTGAATATTAATATCAAACTAAATTAAAATTTAGAAGATAAACTATAGACATCAAACTCTCCAAACAAACTCCACCAAAAAATTTAATGAAATTTTTAAAAACTTGACAACTATTTTCTTGAGTTTGGTACATCCATATACTAAATATTCAAAGTGAAATTATTAAGAGGAAAACGAAGGATATGATTTTCTTCAACCAAAAAGAAGAATAGCCCCCCGTTACTAAATTCAAACCTGATGTGTATGAGGTATGCATATAAAATTAAACTCAAATTTACAGTCAAAGTTTATATATTTAAATTTTTAAATACCCCTCACAACATATTCAAAAGTATACGAGTTGTAAGTGAGTATAGGAACATAAAGAGTCAAACCCATAATGAGCACATAGACGCAATTATTAAGGACTTAAACTTGCTCTATTATCTAGACTGCCAAATAAAGTCTTAAGACAAGCAAAATAAAGTACACTATGAAAACAGTAAAAACAGGTTAAGAAAGGTGGAAACCGACTAACCCAAGACTCAAGAGTATAGAATCCACAGCCTAATCGCAATCGGTAATCAAATGGCCAGGGTCTCCCTAATGGCTTCTGTCTCGCTCGGGGTCATTTCCAATTATAACCTAGACCCGCTCTCACAACTAACTAGCGCTATCAATCCTAAGGTACTCCTACTTTTGTAGGGAGATCCAAAGTGAACGGTGAATCTATTTCATGAAATTTACAGCAAATAACCACTTAAAGGTACGATTACTTTCATCTGCCTACTCGTTAGATTTTATTTATTTTCTTTCCATTAATGAATAGCAAATCTCTTTGCCTATCCATCAACTAGTGTGAGCTAAGATTGGTGGTTAAGCAACCCTAAGTGTTAAAGCCAAATAAATAAACAAGTCAAGTACAAGGCATCATGAGATTAACCAGCATCAACCACAATCACAATTCAAGTGTTTCATCCATCTCCAAGCAAAAGATTAGGTAGACATAATGAAAGTATGTACAAAAATAAGCACAAGTCACTCATGTAATCATACACAATGTAACAAAAACTAAAGAGGGAAGGAAAGAAATTGCTCATTCATATTGAAGAAATAAGAGTTCCTCCAACAACTCCACATCCTAGAATCCATTGCATCAAGATTACACAAGGACTTTTCTTAATCCTTGGCCTCTTTGTTGAGCCAACACTAGAATGGACTACAACTATCATAAACTATTCCTAATCTAAACTAGAGACTAATTTCTAGCCAAGATCAACATTTTGTTGTGGTTTTTTTCCTCTTTTCCCATCTATTTTTCTCTGCAAAATCATCCATGAGAAGTCCCTTCTATAGGGAAGAGGATGGTTGAATTATTGTGCAAGTTGCGCTGCTCTGCTGACACAAATCCAGCCACGAAACATTTGCAATTCACTGGAATTTTTTTAAACGTGCCTAATAATCACTATTGTATCAAACACAATATACAGATGGTTCTCTTGGTAAGCAAATTGTTTGATCAAAAGCTAATTAGGTTTTTTGATGGATACTAGATTCTTTAATTAAACAATGAGAGACTCCACAAATATATTAATGGATTTTGATAAATGCTTATTTTGCATGTTTTTATGTAGTTGTTTATGTGTATTTTGTCGTGTTTTCAATTAAGTTTGAGTCCAATAACAAGGTTTTTAGTTGAGTTTTGCATTTTGTGGTTAAAAGGAGAAACATTGCATTTCTATGGACTTAAGTAATTAAAAATTTATATTTTGTTGGTTTCATCAATTCAATCATCATTTAGAATGAAGCGAGTAGAAGTTTGAATGATTCTTGATGAATTAAAGTGCATTTAAAATGATTATGAAGTGTAGAAATAAAGAAATGCAATGCGTGCGACACTTGAGCAAAGGAAGGAAAGATTCCTGAAGAAAAAAGCATTTGGGGCAATCCATTGACGGATTCTAACCTCCCAAAACCAGATTCAGGAATGGATTAAATGCAAAGATTGAAAACTTACGAAGATTAAAGCCAAAGAACAGATTCTGAGATTCGTGGATGGATCTGCGGACCTCAAGTCCGCGGATCGACTGACAGATTGCATTGGGACTTGCGGATTCTTGGCAGGAATAGGGGAGCAATCCATCCCACAATCTGTTCGTGGATTGTGGTGAAACATTTGTGATCATTAGGAGGTACCACAATCTGTCAGAATAATTAGGAGGTACCAGATTTGTTTCTAGTGAAACATTTGGGATCATTTTGGTGAATGGAATAAAAATAGGGGACAAAAATTGCATTTTCCACTTCAAAAGTTAACCTTGTCAGTGCAAGCTGCGAAAAATCTAAAGTAGGTATTTGAGTTGATAACTAAACTAAGTAGCAATTTGGAGACGTGTAAGCCTTGAACAATATTCTCTCCTTGGAAGACACCAATTTTGTATAATTACAAGTAGCTATCCACAGATTAGGTTGATCATTATCAATAGAATTGGTTCTGTGAACAGAAAAGTACTAAGATGAAGGAGTCCATTGATTTACAACTTCATCTGGCATAAACTTAAAAAAGTTTAATTTGAACTTAATTTTTGAAAGCAAATACATTGATCAAATGAAGATTAAGGATGCCTCATACATATTTCAATTTAATTTGCCATGTAAATAGCGACACATTTGATTAGACGATGACACAAATTGAACAAACATTAGACGATGAATGACGAATACAAGCAACAGAATAAAATGAACAACATCAAGAAAAATCGAAATCAGCCTAATACATGACACTACTGCATATGACTCCTTAAATGCTTTATTGTTGAAAGCACCCTACAAATCCCTTGGTTTTACAAGAGATGAAATTAAGGGGCAATTATGGAGAAACTAGACACATCGTTTGACGTGACTCTCGCCGACATAGTCACATCTACTCAGGGCACAAAGTTTATTCCAACAATCCATATCAGTAGAGCATGGGAAAGGGCAAATTGGTGTTGCTCCAAGTTCCCTTTTTTACTCACGTATTGTTTGGTGCGTCCAAAAGAGATCTATATGTTAATGGTTGAGACTTCAACAATTTGAAATGTCCAATGTCCCTGTAGTGCATGAACAGATCTATGTCTTCACACAAAAATTTTCAAAAGTAAAGAGTTGTTTCGAGTAAAATTCGATAAGATTTAAAAATTTAAGATTAAATAAAATTAAGCTTAATAATGGTGATTAGGTCTCAATAGTATTGAACTCAGAAGTCAACTTGTCCGTGCCAGTTTAATGTATTTGTGGGCGGTGTTGAAACCAGAAGTTGAGATTTGCTGGGCAAGGCAAGTAAAAATGGTACGATTTAGGGAGACACCCTTACATTTTTGTTAAAAAAAAAAAAGAGAAAAACTCGGATTGAAGAAGTCCAACATTTACGAGGATATAATTGAGAACTTCTAAGATCATAGTGGGATAAAAGAAAATTTTTGGAATCTTAAGCGGTGCAAAGTTTTGACTTTTAACGTAAGAACTTTAACTTTTAAGGGGATTGATGTTGAAAATTTTAGCTTACTTTTTGTGCGTGCAGGAGAGAGGCTTGAAGCAATCACAAGAAAAGTAAATAGTTTCAGCATTTTTGAAGCTTTCTCCATTTCTTCTGAATGCTGAATTTTTCAGCAGCAAATGACTGGCTTTGCTAGATATCTCCTGAGCAAGTTTGATGGTTCGGGTCTCAATTCGGAGACTAATATATATAGGGGAGAGCAAGAACCATAAAACTTACCGGTGCTACAGGGGACGTTTCCTTTCTGTGTTCTCAATAGTTGTCAATCATTGAAAATCATTTGTTTCAACCCTAGCTAGTTAGGTTTGTGATGGACTGAACAATTTTTACTAACACACAGCCCATGTGATTACAGTATCCAAGAAATACAGTATAATGCGGTAATGCATGGAAAACATGCTCTACCATACTTTTCTATGATTATTATCTGTAGAAATTGATTTAGAAAATCAATTTTCTGTGCATGTCAACTTTGCTATATTCCACATCCAAACACAGGGGTTTTCTTGGTCACAGCTTTTGATGGACTAATTTCACTCCACAACACTTAATTTATTATCTAATCAATAGTATCTTTGAAAACATTTTTTTGCCCCGAATAAAAGTAAACAGGATGAATATAGCTTTGGTCATTTCATTTTTGCTAAATAAAGGCAAAATTTGAAAACAACTACAAGATTTTGGCTTGATAATTAACCTTTGGTACGGCCTTGAAAATGGGGTTCATGAGTGGAAACAATAATTAATCTTGAGGTTGCTGAAGAAGTTTTGCTCTAATTGTTCAGATTGAGGCCCCTAGATTTGAAGGTTCTAGATTTAAATCTCTTTTCTTCCTCCTCATTTCTTAAATCTCATTCCTTTTTTTTTAAAAAATAAAAAATTTAATTAATCTTGAGGGAGAAAACGTCAATTCAAAAACCGTAATGATGGTAATTTAAATTAATAGCGGGGAAAAATTTACAAATAAGTGGACCAGTTATGCCACATTGCGGTGTAGTACCAATTCACGAACTACATATAGTACTTTTTGAATAGATTTTTACATGCAAGATTAATACTAGAGGTGGCAAATCAACCCACTTAACTAAATTTACCCATACTCGCCCATGAATAGATGGGTATGGGTATTTTAAATTTTTGTATATGGGTATAAATGGATTACCCAATAATACCCATTTAAATAAATGGGTATTATTGGATAACCCATCAAACCCAATGAACCCATTTAGAATTCTCTTCCCCCCAAGTCTCTTATTTTCCCCCACCTTTTTTTTTTCAAATTTTTCATTTTGTCATGATGTTAACTATTTTTGTTTCATTATTATTATTATTATTATTTGTTGGTTTTATCTTATTATTTTATTTTCTCATAGTTTGTTAACTTGCTCATTTTTTAGCATTACCAATTTATGATAAATTTTAGCCTATTTTCTTATCTTTATAAAATGAAATTTTAAATTTATATATGAAAAAAATGTTAGGGGTTCAAAATTTTTGGATTAAGTTTTTATATTAATTTTTATAGTACTTAGTTCAAATTTTTATATTCTTATTATTCAATTATTAAATAATAGGTAATTTTGTGACATAGAGTATAAATGAAAAAAAATTGGTAATTAAGTTTATTGAACAATATAAGTAAATATTTAAAACTAATGATGGGTACAAAGAGTGGTATAAATTGATAACTTAGTTTGCAAAAATGAATTTAAATGAGTTTGCAAAAAGTTAAAATAAATGGGTTATAAATGGGTAATTAGGTTACCCAATTCATTTTTTGACTTACCCATTTATACCCATCTAATTAAATGAGTATAAATGAGTTGACTCACTTATACCCATTATCCATTTTATCCAACCCAAACCCGCCCAAGTCACCCATTTTGACACCTCTAATTAATACCATCAACGGAAATTCGCAAAAATTGATAGATTTATCAAAAAGAAAAAAAAGAAAGGTTCTTTCATTATGGTCCACTCAGGAGGTACCCTCACCGATACTATGTGGTATATATAATCAACAGTATGAAAGAATCATTTAAAATCTAGCAAAGCATCGCCACTCGGCACTTTGCCGACGCTAGTGTCGGTGCCGCCAGCTGGCTGCTCCATCGGCAGCCTCCATTTTTGTTTCCTCCTCCTCCCTCTTTCCTCTTCTTGTTCCCCTCTATCCGATCACATAACACCTTCGCTGGCGGAGGTGTTGGCAATGGCGGCTGGTAGCGGGAAGGGAGGAGGAAGTGCAATGGTGGTGGCTGGTAGCGGGAAGGGAGGAGGAAGAGCAATGGTGAGGTGGGGAAGAAAAAGAGGAGAGAAAAGAAAGGGAAAAAGAAAAAGAAAAAAATTTTACATAACTCAAAAAATTTTTCTATAAATTACAAGTCAATCCATCAGCTTAAGTTCTAAGCTACCCATCAAAGACCTAGCACTCGTCTTCCAGTTTTATCTTCTCCAAATCAATATTTTGAAATTCAAATCGTTAATTGAACCGATGAAGTGACCGGATCGAGATTCAATCGGTCGAACTGGTTCAACCCGAGTTCAATAATTATATACACACACCCCCCTGTGCACATACTAAGATATCCCATAGATATAACATGATAAACAGCTAGTGGACATTGTGAGTTACTACTACTACCAGCATCCATCCTAAAATGAGATATTTAAATACAATTAGTCAAACAAATAAATTAATTAAATGGTTAGTTCCAAATTGAGCAAAATCTAATTAATACATTGACAAAAACCTGTTGTCTTTATATTAGTCAATCAAATTGGCAAGTTTATATTGGGTAGGAAAAATGATGCAGAAAATGGAAATCAACAATTTGAGCAAAAATTTAGTGAATTGAGAACTAGCAAGGTCATGAAATTGGACTTCACCAACTAATTAACAACAAGGTCATGAAATTTGTCTTCACCACTATGAAGGGAATTGAGAACTAGAAAAGTAATTCACGAATATCTATATAGATGCTTAGGACATATATACATACTAGTTTTGGGGTTTGTGTTTAATATGTATATATAATTTTGGTGTTATTTATGAGAAGAGTGTTGTATGGTAATACTGATGCAATGGCGTGACAGGGTTTAGTTATTATGGGCAACACATACAAAAGAAAAAATAAAAAACTAATAAATAGAAGAGAACTTGAAAGAAAGAAGAGAAGAAAGCTCCCTATAGCCTAACCGAAAGCGAAAAACAATGGAGTTAAAACTGACATCACAGTCACCCAGCGAACTCGGATCAATCCAGCATTTGCTCAACAATGACCAAACGTACCATGCAGCAGCCAGCTGGACAATGACTCAACGCACCATATACACAATATAGCGCCACGCAGTCAAATACAACAGCACCCACTAACATGCACCCGATTCAATAAACCCCACTAAAAGGCAATGCCCAGGTTTAAGCTTAGCATGTATAATTTTAGGATTCTGTTTATAATGCAATGCATGTAATGGTATCCAAATGGAAATTCATGTGCATGTGGTGCGAATATTTGTCTATAATAATGATATACGTGTTATTGAATCTGGAGTAAATACACTTACAGAAGTGATAATTAATTGTATTAGGTTTGTCATGCCTAAATGATTTTTGTTGATAATTTGGAAAGGATTATTTTGTTTTATTTTTTATTGTTCCTTTGATATGTTATAATTTCTTTTATGGGTTATCCTAATTTTTAGGCTCATATAATAACTTAGGTAGTAACTAAGTTAGTATAGTTAAATTCTGATTTTTTTTAACACTCAATTGAATTCTAATTATCATCTACTATTAGCTAGTCAATAGTTTTAGTATAGTTAAATTAGTTAAATTTTTCATTTTGAATTCAAATTTTGATTTTATTATAGTTAAATTAGTTAGCTAGTCAATAGTTTTAGTATAGTTAAATTAGTTAAATTCTAATTAGCTAGTCAACACTCAATTAAATTCTAATTATCATCTACTATTAGCTAGTCAATAGTTTTAGTTTAGCATAGTTAATTTAGTTAAAATTTTCATTTTGATTTTATTATAGTTAAATTAGTTAGCTAGTCAATAGTTTAAGTATAGTTAAATTAGTTAATTTTTTCATTTTGAATTGAAATTTTGATTTTTTTTAACACTCTAATTGTAATTAGGAACGATTAGTTCCTTGAATTGGCCAATATTACACCAATAACCGGTCTAATGTGGCTAATATTACACCTATTTGATTTATATCATATATTTCTAATTGTAATTAGGAAAATTTTGATTTTATTATAGTTAAATTAGTTAGCTAGTCAATAGTTTTAGTATTGTTAAATTAGTTAAATTTTTCATTTTGAATTGAAATTTTGATTTTTTTAACACTCTAATTGTAATTAGAAACGATTAGTTCCTTGAATTGGCCAATATTACACCAATAACCGGTCTAGTGTGGCTAATATTACACCTATTTGATTTTATATCATATATTTCTAATTGTAGGAACGATTAGTTCCTTGAATTGGCCAATATTACACCAATAACCAGTCTAATGTGGCTCCATGCAATCACCAACAAATGAAGAATAGTTATTGGCACCACCGTAACTAGAGGTGGCAAATCAACCCACTTAACTAAATTTACCCATACCCGCCCATGAATAGATGGGTATGGGTATTTTAAATTTTTGTATATGGGTATAAATGGGTTACCCAATAATACCCATTTAATAAATGGGTATTATTGGGTAACCCATCAAACCCAATTAACCCATTTAGAATTCTTTTCCTCTCAAGTCTCTTCTTTTACCCCACCTTTTTTTTTTCAAAATTTTCATTTTATCATGATGTTAACTACTTTTGTTTCATTATTATTATTATTATTATTATTATTTGTTGGTTTTATCTTATTATTTTATTTTCTCTTAATTTGTTAACTTGCTCATTTTTTAGCATTACCAATTTATGATAAATTTTAGCCTATTTTCTTATCTTTATAAAATGAAATTTTAAATTTATATATGAAAAAAATGTTAGGGGTTCAAAATTTTTGGATTAAGTTTTTATATTAATTTTTATAGTACTTAGTTCAAATTTTTATATTCTTATTATTCAATTATTAAATAATAGGTAATTTTGTGACATAGAGTACAAATGAAAAAAATTGGTAATTAAGTTTATTGAACATTATAAGTAAATATTTAAAACTAATGATGGGTACAAAGAGTGGTATAAATTAATAACTTAGTTTGCAAAAATGAATTTAAATGAGTTTACAAAAAGTTAAAATAAATGGGTTATAAATGGGTAATTGGGTTACCCAATTCATTTTTTGACTTATCAATTTATACCCATCTAATTAAATGGGTATAAATGAGTTGACTCACTTATATCCATTACCCATTTTACCCAACCCAAACCCGCCCAAGTCACCCATTTTGACACCTCTAACCGTAACCAAAGGGCCCTCAAATTGGTGTAAATTACTGCAATAACCCACTAAGAGCACAACCCACTAAGACACCCTAACCAAAGGCCCCTCAAATTGATGAAAATTACCGCAATAACCGGACCACAATTGCTACAGTAACTTGAGCTTGGTACTTTTATATCTTGTAAGAAATATATAAAGGCTTTATATATGACCAAAACAAGAAAGAAATAGGATAAGGCTGCAACTATGAATCTATGACATCTTCCGGAAACCACTCCAGTTTCATTTTCTAAACCGACTATGAACTCCAGGCTATCTAACCATATCATTACAACGTTTAACAAAATGTGTCCCTCTCAAGCAATTCATCAAACAACTGGTAAGCAGACTTGAGACATCCACATTTCACTAAATAAATGCAATGTTTCTAGCCAGTGACCCAACAAAGACATCGTCAATTATTGAAGTTTCGTAAGAAATATAATAAAATTTGGATTTTTTTCTTCTAAAGTTTATACAACAATAGTGGACATATTTTAAAATCAACTCAAAATATTTAATTTAACCCATAATTCTAAGTTAAATAGAAAAAATACGGACCATAAAAAACATATACACAGCAAACTAACAATGAGCAAACAAAAAAAAGGAGAGAAAATGTAAAGCTAACATGGTAATAGCTTGAAATTTCAGAGCTAACTAGCTAACTGCTAAGCCGTGCGCTTCAACTTTTGCAAGAATACATGGAGAAAAAAATATGGTTAGAAGTTAGGATGCTCTGCCATTGAGTAATGAGATTGTATTTTTGAAATAAAAACAAAGAAAATTGGAGATCGAAGAAGTGAATTGAAGTTGGGACTTTTGTCTTAAGAAGGAAACAAAAAGATGGAAGTACAAAGACTAAAGAGAAGAGAAGGCTGGGATTGTGGAATGTGGAGTTAGTCTTAGGGTTAGTTAGACTAGATAGTTGATCGAAATAAGAAATCAAATATTTTAAAAATTAATAAACCACGGTTCTCGGTTTGATATGGTTTGAACGAATTGACTAGTTTTTTCCGGTTTTGACCGGTTTTTGTCAACCCAAGCTATGAACTAGACCAAAGGTATGACCGATTTGCGATTCGATTGATTGAATCAGCCCGTTTGGTCTGATTTTTAAAAACATTGTGAACCCTCACTCAGATGCCAAGAGCAATTAGATTCAAAATCACAGCAAAATTTTTGAATTGTGATCAGGTTTCTTATGAAATCAAATTGAAATCAGCAAGTGCAATTACCTGTCAAGAGATGGTGTCAAAAATTTCCATGCATCTATGCATACTTTGATTGAAAGGAGAGAGACTGCATCTATTCGGGTCTAGGAGGGAGAGAATGGTGATGGAGGGGATAGCAAGATGAAAGTTTGCAGCGAGTTTCTTGGCAGCAGGGAGAAGTAGTGATTGATGCTTTTGCAACTAGTTGCAGGGTTGCTTATTTCTTCCGTCTTCCGTTTATATGTTCGATAATTTTTTTTCTTTTGTTTTTCGTTTTTTTGTAACTGTATCTCTTTTTCATTTAACTCAGAATTTCCTTTTTCCCTTTGTCTCTTTCTGTATTATTTTTGTTTCCTAGTTACTAACTCTAGATTCTTTAATTTTTGCAAGTATATTTATCTTTTCAAAGGTTGTCAACTCTTTTAGTTAAATTCAGTAAAACAACTCTTTGTTAGTCTTTTAAAAAAAAAATTAAATGGAACCTTTTTATATTTATTTTTTCCAGAATGAAAATTCTTTTGTACTCTTGTGAAAATGTTTATTAGAGCCTCATCCGAAAAGATGGAAAAAGTGTTCTGTTAAGTTTGCTTCTTTTTTCCCCCTTTTTTAGGTGTTTGAAATTGCTCTCTTATTAAATTCTTATTTCTACTTTTCAGATTGACTATTAAAAAATTATGGTGAATTTTTTTCTATTTTAATCCATACCCGATCCATGAATAATATCACGAAAAATAGATACCAATTTTTGACTGCTACGATTGAACTCGAAATTGAGCTCAAATAGTATTTGAGTCGAGGTTGAACTCTAAAAAAATAGTACATGACAAGGTCGAATACACCCCTGGTATAGAAACCCTCTGGTTTAGGCAATTGTTTAATGAAGTCATGGCTAGCGATTCTCATTTGTGTATATAGACTGTGAGGGCCAAACGCAAGTTTGTGGTTGAGGGCTTGACAACTTTGGTTGATGTTGGGGTGGCATAAGCAAAATTGCTAAGGCCATTGCCCAAACCTTTCCTAGCATCAACTGCACTGTGTTTGATCCCCCACATATAATTGCTAATCAAGAAGGAGCTGAGAACTTGGACTTCGTTGCCGGAGAATTGTTTGAAAGTGTACCCTATGCCATTGGAATCTTACTCAAGGTAATAAAAGACACTCTTCTAGGGGATTTTAAGATTTTCTGCATCCCTTTTTGCTATTCTCTTCGGAACTGTTTTGCTTGCATGATCTCGAACTAGTATATATCCAAGATGGTAACGTGTGATTTTTATGGTATGAACAGTAGATCCTCCATGATAGGAGTGATCAAGACTGAAAATTCGAAAGAACTACAGAAAGGCCATTCCAGAGAAAGACAATGGTGGTAAAGTGTCATTATAGATAGTCTAATGGAAAGCCAGATACAAGATAAAGTACAACTTCAAACACAGATCGACATGGACATGCAGATGCTGATCACGTTCGGTCCTGCTACAGAAAGAACTGAGAAGGAATGGGAAAACTCTTTGTGGATGCTGGATTTAAGCTACCAAGTATATCCAGTCTGGGTGCAAGGTGTCTGGTTGAGGTTTATCCTCAGATAGAGGAACACTTGCTACTGTGAATGAATGATTAATTGTCGGTTTTACTTTATTTTATTTTATTTTTGGCTGAGTTACAAATCTCGGCATTTTCTGAAATTCTTTTTTTTTATATATATATATAGGAAAAAAGTTTGGATGAATTCAACTCCGATCACCACTACAGGTCAGAATATATATTCGTATGTTTTCGAGACTAGAGTTCGGTTATAAAAATTCTTATAAATCGCTTATCAATATAATTTTTACATTTACAACAGGATTCGAACGCACAATTTTTGTTAGGAAGTAACCTAAGCTGACTAACTGAGCAAGCTTGTGTTGGCTGAAATTCAAAGATAGACCGTGATGACACTAGTTAGCACTTAGCATCCCCACCTCGGAGCCCACTGTCTAATAGATGTCTGGGACCGCTACATCAATTCTGAAATTCATCATCACCATCAGCCCTATATGGTCTCATTTATTGTCTTCACCATAGTTATTAAACCCAACCCGGGAAGGAACCCGGCGAAGGGGGTGGGTCAACGGGTTACTGGTTCAACCGGTGGGTGAGTGGTTGAACCGGTGGGTCACTAAATATATTTAAATATTATATTTCATAATTTTTTATATAAGATATATGATATAAATTGTAATAAATAATGCCATAGTAAAAGCTCATTTAATTTAATTTGCTATAAAATAATTAATTCATATAAGAATCAATTAAATATAAAGTTATTTAGTAATACACCAAACTTCAAGTGTAAAATTTTATCTATATTTAGTGTAATAATGTAGCTTATTTATGAATTTTAAGTGTAAAAAATTATTAAATTAATATTTGTCTTTGAAATGAATTATGTAATGTGTTATTTTTTAAATTCATTTTATAAATTATAGAGTTTGGAGGGTACTAATTTTTATTAAAAGATTTCAAATAAATTTATTTTAGAGAAAAGAAAGATAGAATTGAAAAAATATATATATATTATAATAAAGACCCTTTATTAACAAATTTCGGAGCAGCCTAGTGGTAAGCATGCGTTAGTGATTGGTGGAGGTCCAAGGTTTGAGTTTTGACAAAGGCAATAAAATTTTTCCACCAAAATAACAAAACCGGCCGGGTTTCCGGGTTAGCCCGGTCCGACCGCCGGGCCATTGACTAGTCAACGGTCCCATAGCTTAAACGATCTAATTTAAGACTCGACCCGGCCCAATGTCCGGTTCACCGGTTCGACCGCCGGGCCGGGCCGGGCCGGGTTTAATAACTATGGTCTTCACATGCAATTGCAATGCAATGCGTTGTACGTGTGCCCATCTCTCTTTCTTTGGCTTCCTCTCTAACACATCCTACACTGATCCACACCATCTTTTTCTCTGTGAAATTAATTGGGTGGTTGGCTGTGAAGTTTTGATAAGAATTGAGAGATGGGAAATTTAAGATGAACGCATATATGCTTCAACAATGCTTGTAGCCAATGTTTTCAGAATCGGAGCGGACCGGCCGGTTCGACCGGTTGGACCGCGAACCGGCCATGTCACCAGTCCGGTCTAATGCTAAAGTCGGAAGTTCATGGAGAACCATTGAAACCCGGACGAACCGTGTGAACCGTTAAGCACCGTGAACCGGTGGTTTTTAAAATTCTTCAACAAAATATCAAGAATGGTGTAGCTATGATTCGAACCTGGGCCTCCAAGTTTCAATATGACAATCTTACGGCTAGACTGTAGTTAAGTTTGTTGAGAATTCTACTTGACTAAAAAATATATTAAAACATCAAGTTTTTCTCTTATTTTTTTTTTCAATTTTTTCTTCTTAACCATTTTTAACCCAAATATCCACAACAAGATTTTCTCAAGTCTTCACCATTATTATCAGGTTATTATCTTTAGCAGATTGTAAACAAGTTGAAAATTTCAACTTTTGTTGTTTTCCAACATCTTGGTAAGTTTAATTTTTTTTCTTTTCAAGGTTTTTTTTCTATATTATTATCTTTAGTTAATTTTTTTGCATTTTCTTCTTTTTCCCCTCAATTTTCATATGTTTCCCTCATTTTTGTTTTATTTTTATTTGATTAATTAAGGATGAAATTTTTGCAAAAGTAGTGCACATCCGTGTAGGAATTGGGTAGGAATTACAAATAATAACATTGGACTAATAAAAAATATGGTAGTTGGCACATAATCAAAGCTATTGATAATTGAATTTAAAATAATTAATGGTATAGGATCATTGAATTTAATATAACATGTTAATTAGTAATGTTTAGTAGCAATTAATTTTTTATGTGTTTAACTGTATATTTTTTTTCAAAAATTTTTAGTTTTTTTGAGTTTGAGCAATTAGATTTATATTTTTATAATGAAATTTTAACTTTTTCAGCTTAAGTTGATGAAATTGTGAAGGTGGTGTGGTTGCTTATCATGCAATTGATAAAAGTTTCCTATTCAAATGGTTTGTCTTAACTTGAACTGTTTTATGGATTTTTTTAAGGGTTGTAAAAGAATTTCAATATTTAATTTATTTATTTTGATTTGTGAACATTTGGATTGTATCTATTTATGTTTATAATGAATTTATGAAAACTTGTGGTGAATTATGATATTTTAATTATATTTATCAATCCATGTTTTATGTATAACTTTTAGTAAATTTATTATTATCATAATTTAAATTAAGTTATGTTGGTAAAGTTCAAGTGTAGAATGAAACCTGCTTAGTACTTAACAAAAAAAAAAAAACCGTGAACCTGTGAACCGGCCGGTTGGACCGATTGGACCGCGAACCGGCCACCTCTCCGGTTCACTGACCGGTCCGAGTTTAAAAACATTGCTTGTAGCTACCAACTGCCAGGAAGGCAGCTACTTCTTCTTCGTTTACTCCTGAAAATTGACCCAGTTTTTATTTATTTTTTTAAACAGTTTACCTCTTTACTATTTCTATGACTGCGTGAAGCATAGTCATACTTCCGCACATTTCTTCAAATGTTTCTCTCTTTCTCTTTCTCGAGTCAGTGATTAATTGCCATCTGATAATTAATTGGCTGTCGTTCTTTGTGGTTTTCCTTTTGTATTTACGTTTACTCTGGCTCTGGGGTACCGTGAGTCGTTTGAAGATCTATCAAGAGATGAAATTAAGGCAATAATTATGGAGAAATTAGACACACAAATTGAGACCCGAGAACACAAACTCACATCTGGTCTTGCCACAAAGTGGAGTTTGACATTGGGCATCATTAGTGCCACAAAATTATGGTGTTCGTTTGCTTAAGCCTTTAAGTCAAGCTAACGATTATGTTTTTCCCCCTCTTTAGTGCAATCCTTTTTCTTGCATGTAGAAAGACTTGATTTTGAATGTACTGTTGTTAACATTGGTTGGAGTATGATCCGTATGCTATTATATTCTATTCTCAAAGTCTGTTTTTTTTTTTTTTATTGTAGCTGTTCAATCGAAAATTAAATATTTATAATTCATACGTGGTTGTATAAGGCAGTGCATTTTTACATGCCTTAACAAAGTTTAGAATATTATGGGTGATTTAAACTTATTGCAAGTTGATAAGAATTGTTAGGTTTTTTAGTTATTGTTCTATTTAAGAATTTGATCTTTCTCCTAAAATACAAAACTATTTTCTTAAGGTTTCAGGCTTAAACAGATACAGTTTTTGGGACCAAGAAGCAGAGAAAATGCAAAGAATTTTTATCAATCACTTCAAAAGTAATCTTTTAGCTGGAGTTAGCTTTCATGTACAAGAGGTACTTCCATTATGCTTCTTGGCAGATCTGAGCTATGTACAACAAAGATGCTGGAACCTTGCGAAGCTAAATGGAGTTTTGCTCTTGAATTCTTGCTACTTTTATAATATGGCAGCCAATTAATAGTCATTATTTACATCAACAATCACTTACTACAATATACACAAATTTTTAATGATGATTTCTTTAAATCTTTCAGCACCAATACATTGTTCCAATGGAGCTTAATAATCTTGATCTTTAAACTACTAAGCAAAGGCTAGAGATGGTTGCAAGATTTCTTTTTGATGAATGTAACTTGAATTGTACAACTTATTTACTTTTCACAAGTAATAATTTGCATTAAACATTAGTATAAATTGCTTTTGATTATTTGTATTACTGTGCTATTGGCTTTAGTGTTATTTCCTTTTTTCCAAACCAACTTTCTTATATCCCTAACTTTATACCTAAATCAATCCATTGCTCAATTGAGACACCGCTGCAGTACTTTCACAATGAAAACAGTTGAACCTTTATTGAAAACAGACAACTACGGCAGGTCTTGGGCATAACTGCTCATGACAATCTGCCAACTCCCCACCGCGCAAGCACCGCGCACTTGCGTGGTGATCCCCTCCTAGTTTTGTGGAGACGACAAGAGGGTATGAAAAGAAGAAACATGCTCTTTGTTTGCCCCTTGATATCCTTTTTGGATTTATCACTTTTCTAGTTTGTGCCCAATCTCCTAAAGCTAAAAGAATGTGTCCAGAAATAAAGATAAAATGGAAATCTATCCCATTTAAACTTCCAAACAACACTATTCAGTGGCATTCTGCCTCACTTTTACCTTTTCCAAGATAAAGGTTCAAATCAACAGCATTTCCTTACCCCAAGTGTGAGATTTGGCTTTTAACAAAAATTAAGGGGAAAAAAAAAGTCTACAAAAAAGTAGAGTAAAAGTAGGCAATTTTTGAAAGAGATTTCAATCTCTGAAAAACTGAAACCAGTAGTAAGTATAGAAGTGGTAAATTGAGGTACACTTTGGCAAAACATATCCATGACTTGGTGGACAAACAAAAATAATTCATATATATATTAACATGACAAATAAAATTACTTTAATTTAACTCTACATCATATTGGTTCCTCACTGTGAGGTTTAATTGCGTGGCATCAAATTGATTTGTTTCTAAATATATACAAGAGAAAAACCATTATTATACAAATTACTAATTTGTGGCCCAAACAAAAAAGGGAAACAAAAACAATAAGAATTCAAATAGCTTTCCTCTAGAGTTTAGACTACATGTTTAATTTAATTTAGTATTTGAGAATCAATGAAAAAAAAAAAGAGTCATTCTGTGGTAACAGCCCTGATCAGCCCTCCTGCATCCTCCAATATGCTGAAGGATGATGTTTGATGGCTAACAACCTCAAATCCACTAGGCCAAATTATGGCTGGCTCTCATAAATGACAGGTAGACTGGCCCGACTGCCTTCCAATAATTCACGAAGGACTGGTCCAAAAATTCTTCTGAAAACGATGGACTGGTCCCAAAATTCTAAGGAAGATTGGGTTTGTTTGGCTATCATTTCATTTGTCAAAATGGTCCCAAATTTCTAAGGAAGATAGGGTTTGTTTGCATATCATTATTTTTGTAAAAATATTATATGATTGCATCATAAGCATATTTCTCCAATACCTTTTTTTTAATCCTTCTAACTATTATTTTATTTCATATACATTACATTACAAAAAGTGTTATAATATTTTTAAAAATATTTATTTCAAATAATCTCCGATCCAAACACATTCAATAATTTTGGATGGACCGGAAGCACAATAATTTTGAATGGACTGATCCTACAATTCTGTGGAAGCACAATAAGCAGAATACTTGCAACCAGTAGCATGATAGACTCTCACTCTTTAGCCTTCTCACAGTCTATATAAGAACCTAGGTATAAGTCCAAGCCATTTCAAATCAAAGGCAAACTTTTGGAAGACAGGGAGAAGGAATCATGGCAGTCAACAAGATTGGTGCAATGGCTATTCTTTTTTGTGGTATGTACAATTTTATTCTTTGGTATACGAGTTAAACCTGTTGCGGCAGTTTCAAAATATCAAAAGACAACTATTCATCCCATCTATATATATATATATATATATATATATATATATATATATATATCCAAAAATGAAAACTATTCATCCCATCTCTCAATTGATTTGCACATGATTTAAAATGATTTTGGTACTGAAAACAGGGATGATCCTTCTGGGAGCAAATGTGGGGGTCACGGCTGTCAGGCCTGGGCCGGACCAGATTTGCCCGCTCTATTGCATAACTGGGATCGAGTACATTGTCTGTGATGGAGAGAAGATCTACACAGACTGCACCAATTGCTGCTTCGCGAACGGCTGCACTCTTCACTTTACTGATGGAACTTCATACTATTGTACTTGGCCGGCTCAGCAAGAATTGGGGTATGGTAAAGGAGTTTACAAGATATAGTACGCTAAAGGAGTACTAAATAATGGGTATGATATATGCCCTTTTAGTATGTATTTCGGTTTCCGCGATGGTGGGATATAACTATGCCAAGTACTATATCAGTGATTCATGAGATAGTGAATCATGTTCAAGAAAATGGAAGTATATAAATGAGTACTTTTCCTACAAGAAACAGTATGCCATACATAACCAAATTCATGATACATTACCTGAATTGATTAATTACGTACATAATCCTCCCAATGGTACGAGGGAAACAGCAAGAGAGAGGGAAAGAAGAGTGCTAAAAGTGGATCTACGGGTTCTCCAATTTGATGTAATTCTTACAATATTTGTTATAAACTAACATAATTTCAGGATAATTGAAAATTTCCAACTCATACAATTAAATTAAAGACAATTATACTAAAATTGTATGAATTTACACAGAATATTATAAAATATTATATCAACCAAGCTAAATTGGATAAAACTCAACTTGAGAAACCATTTTGGATAAAAGTTTCAAGAACTTAACTATTCCTTCATTTTACTTGATCCACCAACTTCTTGTCACTACAACAAAAAAGGCCTTTAGCGGCATTTAAAGGTGTCAGTATATAATATCTAACCTGACACTTTCTCTATCCTGACACCCAGGGCGAGTGTTGTCCCTTCCAATGTGGGGATAGCCTCAAATCTTTAGCAGCATTCAAATGTGTCAGGCAAACCATGCTGCTATATCTTTACCTCTGCCAACAAAATCCTTTTTTTGTGATAATAAAAAGTGTCTGTATAGCGTTAGCACATCAGTAGGGAATCAGTTGGATATCAAATTTATGAAGGCATCTTGAGTTGTCTTAATATATGGCTTTAAGGACACATAGCCATGTGAATCTACAATGTGTTGGACGACATGCCCATTTGTTGTTAGTGTATTTCGGATCTTAAGCTATGCTGACACTTTTAATTGTCAGGAGAATTTTCTCTGTTTTTTTTTTTTTATAGAAGCAACCTGCAATTAGTCCTCCCTGCTATACATTCCATCAACCAGAATCCCAAGGGACTTGTAAATTTATCCCAAAGAGCAGAATGCATATAGCAATGTAAAAGAAGAAGTCGCTACTGAAATATAATTCATTGAATTAAAAGTCGATAACAAGTACTAAAATCGCAAACAAGTGCTAAAAGCAAGTACTAAAATTCCAAACAAGTACCAAAAGATTGTCATTTACAATAACTTGAAAGACTTTCTTGTGCACAAACTAAAAGACTCTCATCCCTAACAAGTTGAAAGAAGTAGAAGTAGCTTCCAAATTTTCCATTTTGTTGAGACTCCTCAGTCATAACCATGAAGTCCCCATCATTCTTCAGCTGTTTCCACCTGTGCACAAAAGACCAAGGGGATCATTAGATCATCATAGCTAGAACTAAAATTCCAGAAAATCTGCTATGTATTTAAGTGCATATCTCACCAAATGACAAGGCCAAGCAACTGGTGCACCAAGTGCATCTTGAATTGTTTGCTGCAAATCATACGGTCTAATCAATTGCTCACGTGGACTCATTGCAACTTGTATCTGTATTTCACACCAGTTTGGCCCAAGAGGTTGTCCCCCGACCTCATCCAATGGATTCAGACTCCGTAAATATCCCTTTGCCACGATTTTTGTTGGGTCAAACAAACTTTTTAGTGAAACCATATTCCCTACCTAGCAAACATCCAACAAGTACAAGAATCAAACTCATGCCAAATTCCAGATTACAAATACAAAAGTTTAGAAGTTGTAAATATTTACTCGAATAGGTCGTGTGGCTCGCGATGGAGCATGGCTTGACACATTGTTAGATGATGATGAAGGATGTCTCGGGCTGTCAATTGGAGAGCCCCTTCCGTGTTGAACTAAAACCATTTTCTTCAAGCTGGCTATTTCATCATCTTGTCGCTGAAGCCTTTCCTCCAAACGGACCAATGATGACTGTTGTTGAACACTTATACGGTAGCATGTGTTACGACTAGGAATGTCTTCCCATAAGTCCGTTGGATTCACACCGTCACTAAACAAGCGAACATGACCATGTTTGTCTTGCCCAACCACCTGGGCAAATATATCATCACGACCAACTGGATCTTGCGAATCCGATGGAAGCTGATTTTTCAGCTCAGTCATTTTTTCCTACATAATAAAGGAAAACACTCGTTATTGCAAAAGACTGTCTGAAAACATCCATGGTAGAATTGATAGGCTTGTGTTCTGGGATCCTTACCAAATTCTCAGCAACTATGGTACTTGATGGAGTTCCATCGGCATGGGTATAAAACTTAGGGTTAATTCCACTTTGTCCCCCCAAACTTTGGACGATTATCCACTTAAGTCCCTAAACTTCAAAATGGGACACTTAAGTCCCTAAACTTATAAATACCTCCCACTTAAGTCCCTGAACTTATAAAATGGGACACTTTAATCCCTAAACCCTCATAAAATGGGACACTTCGACCACCAACGGTATTCAGGATTTGTTAACAATTTTCCTTAAGTGGGAGGTATTTATAAGTTTAGGGACTTAAGTGTCCCATTTTGAAGTTTAGGGACTTAAGTGGGTAATCGTCCAAAGTTTGGGGGGACAAAGTGGAATTAACCCTAAAACTTATTGAACATTTCTACTCTAGTAGGAGGTCTTCCCAACTGTTTGGACTATAAGAAATTGAATCGTTTTAATTATAGTTTTAGCATTTAGCATATAATTAAAAAACAAGCTAACATAATGAAACATGTACGAGCAAAAAGATTAGCAACTAAAAAGTTGATGAGGTATCACCAAGTGGTTCCGAAGATGAGCAAATGATTTTTTTCCGGTTGTGTGGTTCATCTTCTTCTCCCCTCTAGCTTTCTTGTTCCTCTCACTTAGTTTCTAAATTTCAAAATCAAAAGCAAGATTACAGCATTGAATAAACACAACTTTATGAAGAATGTTGTAACTGATTTGTACCTTTGCTTCTTCACTTTTCCAATAAGCCCAAAGTTTGATCCATTGCTCTTCCCGTACCCTTATGTCCTTTTGAAACCGAGCTTCAGCATTTGGCACGGCAGGATCAAAATAGTTAGCCTTTAAATCTGCCTTCCAGCTTCTCCATTTTTTGCCAATAGATCTTAAGGTCCAAGCTTCCAGTCCCATAGGCAAAGCAAACCTTTCCTGAAACGTAGTTAGCAACAAGAAAATCAACACAACTTCACAGTAATTTTTGTACAAAGCATACATAATACAAAAGCTACCATTACCTTTATCACTTCTAACATGTCCATTTTAAGTTTCCTTGGCATCTTAAGCCATGTTTCAACATCTACTGGACAATACATACCATTCCTAGCCAAACTGCCCAAGAATTCAGAGAAAGAGGTTTTCTCACTTATTGGGATCCCATTGTCATCGAGTTTAATCTCAATCCGTGGAAGTTCCTTAGGCCGACCCCAAATTTCTTTCATAAATGTAGGGCCTCGGGTTTTCTGATGTACTTCACTTGAATCATTTGTAGTTTC
This sequence comes from Coffea eugenioides, assembly GCF_003713205.1. NCBI lineage: Eukaryota > Viridiplantae > Streptophyta > Magnoliopsida > Gentianales > Rubiaceae > Coffea > Coffea eugenioides. The sequence goes on along the minus strand of NC_040042.1, from coordinate 34,634,806 downwards.
TTTTCCTGTATAAAATAAGAAAAATGTGCAAGTTATGAACATAACAAAATGCACTTCTGGAATTGGTTCAAAACAGTTAGTAATACCTGCATTGTCCGAGTTGCATGACATGAAGGTGGTGTCACTGGAATGTGGACCTCGAGAGTCCTGATTTGGACTTTGTTCAGTTGCTTCATGCCTTGTTCCAAGTGGAGATTGTTGAATTGGAGAGTTCTGGCAGTGCTCATGCGACTTGGAACCTCCATCAGCTTGTTGAGTGACTTGGTCACCTGATTCATGTATTATTCCCAATGTAGAATTCTGAATTGCAGATTGAGGTGCCCGAGCAGCTTCTCCTTGCACTTGTTCAATTACATTTTCATGGCTTGTTCCAAGTGGAGGCTGCTGCCTTGTTTCATGACATGAGGGAGGTTGCTCAATTGGTTCATCTCTCAATCCATTTGCAGCGCGCTTACATTTTCGACCTCTACGGGCCATACCTGCATAATATTTGAGTGAAGAAAGGGACAAATGTAAATGTTTAAAATTTATTGGAGCAAACACTCTACCTATAGTTTCTTTAACTTACAAATGCTATTATAAAGAAGTACTACTTAAACAATAAACTGGCATGACAAGTAACAAATGGCATTCTTCAAGAATAAACCAGGGGAAGACTATGGAGCTGTCAACAGAATAGAGAAACAAATGGGGAATATACGATTCAGTGCAGCAACTAAGTTGCCGATGATCTGAGATATGTAAATTTTCTTTTTTTTTAATACCAATTTTTCTACAAAACTGAGTAGGTAAACTCTGAATTTAAGGATTTGAGGCACTTAAGTAGTTATAATTGAGGGTTGTTTCAACCTCTGCAGCTTAAGGATTTAAGGATAATGTATTCTACCAACAAATACACACACACACCAAACTTAAAGTCTTGTGAGATATATAAACTAAGATTAAATCATTTCCAACCCAACTCAAAGAGTAAAGCTGGTTAAACTTTTCATTTCTTCCTTCTCGGCCAACTCAACTTTTATTCACCTTTGTTGTTTAATTTCTCTCAAAATTCACTAGCTTTTCAGGTCTCAAGTTTACTAAAATGAATCATGAATGACAGGGTCAAGATGTTATATACCAGATTGCCTTAGAGTTTCCAAATACACCATATCAAACCCAACTCATTGTCACTTCAGCGAGCAAACAAAATTCCAGCAATATACCTCCTAAGTTTCATTAACATTTCATCTTTTATTGGATGAAAACACTAAGCACTCAGTATTTATTCTATCCTTGCTTAATCTGGATCAAACAATATGTACCTTCAACACATAATTCCAGCAAAAGCAACCGTAATTCAGTCCTCAGCTAAATGCAGATTTTCAGTAGCTAAACAGTCAAGTACAAGACTGTTTTCCTCCCCCCCCTAACTTCCTTACTTTCCTCCTCCTAACTCAACATGCAGGGAGTAATTATCCGACTAGTTTTGCAAGTAAATATTCTATAAGATCAGAGATAAACATATTCCATGCAATCCTAGCATAATTCTCCATAGAAAATTCAGATAACAAGCTGTAACTCAAGTAACAACTCTCGGTTATCACAGTTTTCTTTTCCCTTCAACTTTTAATCATTTTAAATTTCAGTTCCAGCCACAAATCACACCCACAGGCTCATAACAGACAAAATAAGTATAAAACCAGCATTTTCCAGCAAACTTTATACCAAAATATCCACTCAACTCCAAGAAATTCCATCGGTTAAGCTGGAAAGTGTTATGACAGTCATGCGATTTCCTACTCAAAACTCCAGCCATTAAAATTAGATTTTTCACCATGAATTTCACATGCAATTCCAGATAATGAATATACCACCACCACCCCCCAAAGCAAACACTCTACCTAGAAATGTGCTTCTCAGAAATGGAGAAGATGCTTGTCAGAGATGGGAATCGAATAGCCAAAAAACTAAATCTACCATGCAATGCAAGAACATGTCTACCATGCAATGCAAAATTAGACACAAAATACTGAAATTACCTCAAACTATGGCTTGAATCCCTAACTTCTCGGTTTCCCCAAGCTTCAAGATCTGAACTCCACCCACCACCCAAGCTTTGAAGCCCTAATTTCTGATTTGTTGCCACCAAGCCAACACAACAGTCGAATTAGGGATTTGCCTGGTGCGAGCTCAACCAAGTTACCCAAATGGGTGCGAGTTCATGGACGGCAATTGACTCAAATTGGTGGTGCGAACTTGAAACAGAGAGAGAGGACAAAGGCAGAGGACAACAAGAGAGGGAGAAGATGTCTGAAATAAAGGCGGTACTAATGACGCCAAAGTAAATTAGTCAAGCCTCTTGAATTTTTCAATTTGCCGCGCTACTAATAGCAATTTTTGTGTGCTTGGGCAAAATTTCGTTAAAGCTATATAACAGCTAAAAATCTTGTTACAGCTATATACAATATAATATAACAGCTAAAAATTTTGTTAAAGCTATATAACAACTAAAAATGTAACAAATAAAAATTTTGCAAGAGCTATATACAATATAATATAACAATCAAAAAATTTGTTACAGCTATATAACAACTAAAAATATAACAAATAAAAATTTTGTTAAAGCTATATACAGTGTAATATAACAACTAAAAATATAAAAATAATTAAAAATTCAAGAGAAGCTAACAAAAAACATTCTTTTAATCAAAATGTTTTCGCTTACTCAATTTATTTTATGCTGCTAGCAATTATGTATGGCTTGTAGTCTAACAAGCCATTGGAAGGATCGAATTAGTTTATGAAACAAGAAAATTAACTTGTGAATACATGAAGTTTCCATTGACAAACATTGGGATTAGAATTGATTGAACATAAACATTGAATATATATATATATTCAATGTTTTCAATTCCAAAGCAATTGCCATTGAATTTTGTGTTAATTAGAAACTTCCTATCACTTACAAGATCTTAATATTGAACTTTTCAATAATTAACCTTAGGCTTACACTTACAACGCATTGATTGAACATAAACATATATATATATATAAACCTTAGGCTCACCTTTTAACCTCTTCTTTTGAAATAAATTTTTTTTCAACAACAATAATTTTAATATTTTGATTTGAAATCTTAACAGGTCACAATTCTAGTATAAAAATATACAAGACGATGCCACATCCAAATTCAGACTACCACCACCTTGTATGATGATCAAGTCCAATGATTCCAAGCTATTTATGTTGTCAACCATCCTCAACCCCTGAATCAACTTGATTGGATGTCAAAGATGCCTTTCACTGCATTTTTACCATCTAGAATGTGAATTATCATATGATCTCCATGTGTCATGCCAAGATCGCCCGCTTCTGCTTCTTTCAAACGAACTGGAAAAATTAGATTGCCTCCCAGACCAGTGCCCTCTATCATATGGAGAACTGTAAGAATTCCTAATTTCCTATCACTTACAAGATCTTAATATTGAACTTTTCAATAATTAACCTTAGGCTTACACTTACAACGCATTGATTGAACATAAACATATATATATATATATATATATTCAATGTTTTCAATTCCTAAGCAATTGCCATTGAACTTTGTGTTAACGTATTGATCGGTTTGATCGATTTGATCGTGCTTGATCGGTTCGATCGTGTCTCCTTTTCACTGTGAAGGATAATCTAAAATTGTGACTAAACCGATTAAATTCGATCAAAGATCAGTTGGACTAGAAAGCTCTATCGGAATTAACTTTTTGTATTGTTATTGGTTTAAAAAATAATTTTTTCATGGTATTAAAAAATTATTTAAGAAATTTATAGATTAAAGTTTCAAAATATTTCTATTGATAAAAAATTAGACCTCGGGTTATTGGGAAAAAGAATTGGCCATAATATAATGATTCACAAATGTAATATTACAGCTTACAATTAATGGAATTGCTTATAAAATAATGACCAGTATTTATGCAGCCCATTGGGCTCTTAAAATGAGTAATGGGTTCCTTGGAAAGTTGAATAGTTTTATGTTTGGTCTGAAATGATTTGCACATTCCGTACGTTGCCAATTGTTCTCCCCAAACCATAGGAGTATCAATGAAAGAAAGTCCACTTCTGTAAGTAAAACTAATCAGAATACAAAGCCAAAACACTTACTGAACTAACACCTTACATGGGAAACAATGAAACAATGTCCAAATTGTGACGACCCCACTTTCCCCTAAGGCGAACCAAAGGGTTGGCGGGCCGTCTGCCCAACTCTCGCCAGGACTCACGCAAGCATTCAACTTAAAACCTTCCGACGATTAACCTAAGCTATTACAATAATAACTCTTCCGAAAATAGATCGGTTTTATATCACCACATTAACTTCAAAGATAACAGGATAAAAGTTAGCCAGACGTCGGCTCTTACACAACTCACGCGACACTCGCGGGTACTAAGGACAACTAAACCAAAACAAACATACAATCCAAGTATTAGAATTAGATAATACACTTTTCCAGCTTCAAGTGGCAATCAAAAATGAAAAGCGCAATGCTTAAATTACAATCCGATTCAATCCGCAAATTACAATCAAATCGTTCAAGTTCAACCATAAGAAATACAACTGCGCAAATACTTTCAATCTTCCCATCCTGTAAGGAAAACAAATAAACGTGGGGTGAGCTAAAGCTCAGTGGTGCCCCAAAACATGCAGTCACATAATTCAAACAACGAGTAGTCATTTAAACAGGTTAAACAATTAAGAAAGCGTATAACAATACAAGGTAGGATACAGGGGCTCTCAGGAGCCATTTTCCTCGCTTGATCACCATTCGTCGTAGTTGACCCTCCGTCAACTCTCACTACCTATAATCCATGTAGATCCACTTATTTTAATTCTAACCCGTCACCGTTCACCTCTACTCCGGGCCCGTACTTCGTCTACCGACGCAGTATACTCGAGATATACCCGTAATAAAATTTATCGAGGGATTCACCCAACGACTTTATTGTAGTTCGATTCAGATGTCGAGGGATTCACCCAACGACTCACTACATTTAGATTCAAAGATTCATTAGAAAATGATTCACACATGTCACCACTCGAACGGCTAGTGCGATAAAGTACACACTGCTCACTTCGATGGATCAAAACTCATTTCTTTGCAGTTTATCACATAGCGAGTCAAGAAAGCACTTAATTCAAGTAGGAAAAGAACAGGCAAGGACACTCACCAAGAGTGGAGTTCAGATATCAATTTGAGAATCGAATTCCGCGTCCTCGAAAAATCCTAGAAACCAAATTTTGAAACTATAAGTTTCTACTCAGCTTTTAAGCTTATAGACATCGAGGTATATTTAATATACTACTAGTCTACTTTTCTTTAGAAGAATCAAGAGTCCTTTAGGTTAAACTTGACAAAAATAGAAGAAATGTTTATTATAGTTTTCCTTAAGATACTTATCCTTATAAAAGGGTAGCTAATATTATTTTCTTGAAATAAGTCGACAAACCTCTTAATATTCACGTTAGGAAGTTACTTTGAACATTTCTTTAAAGTTACGGCTTTTGCAAAAATTATCCTTAAAACTATTTTTCCTAAAATAGGGTTTCTTGCCGAGCAAGTTTTCCAAGCTTTTCACTAAGATTAGTAAAACTCGTATTTTGGAACTTTTCCTATAGTTAACTATCCAAGTGTAAAGCTTAAGGAAAGAAAAGGAATTAAAATAAGACTTAGAGTTTTCAAAAGCTATAGAACTTATTTACTATAGCTATCAAGGCTAATTTGAGCTAAAGGAATTTATCGAGTTGGAAAGTTTTTAGGCAAAAACCCTAGATATGGAGTTTTATAATATAATACTAGCTGGAAAATATTTTTGATAAATTTTGATTGCAGCTACTCGAGTTCGTAAGGTCTATACAATTTTCCCCGCTCCGATTCCGTTCCGAAATCACAGTACAGATCAAAATATGGCAAAAATAATCATATAGCACGCTACTAGGCTTCGTCAATCACTAGCCCTAGCTTTCAACAATTTCAGTCCCGAATAAAATAAAATAGTCAATCAAGGCTTCATCAATCATTAGCACTTGGTTTCAGCAACCCAATATAAGCAAGTCAAATAAAAGTGAAGTCCCATGACATTCTAGCAATTTAATTTCCGTCATCCAGTAATACTTTATAGAATCATTTCAATGGCTAAGGGCTTCATCAATCATTGGCCCTTAGCACTCAACCAGTAATTCCTGTGACCACCAAGCTAACATATCAAATATTTAAAACCGCTAACAGTTATTTAGAACCAATGATCACATTGTCACCCCCAAAATCCAAGGCATGACCATCTCAAGGTATTATAAAGCAAATTCAGAAATAATACAATTTTTCCACAGCTCCAAGATATATAAAGTAATCCACACGTACTACTTTATCAAACATGACCAAGGCTGGAAAATTTCCAGCTTATCTCCATAACTGCACTTTACTTAATTCGAAAACGAATTCCCAAGATATCAAATGATTTATTGCCAAACAGATTCCACAGACTACTTGTGCATTTAATCATGCATTTCGTGTTCCTAACAACTTAGGGAAATAAATTCTAGAGTCAAGCCGGGAATTCTGGTTCTTAAACAAATTCGAGCAATAGAGTTAAACCTCCCAAAATTTTCAAAAATCTGTTTAGTAAACCATGGATGAATCAAGCATGAAGGGAATTTTCTGTTTTTATTTCATTTGCTCGGGTGAAGTAGGCTATTAAGCTCTCACATTCTCATGCAATGACTTAGCTAAACAATGCACAATTTCCATTCAGGAGTTAAAGCTAAACCACCGTTAAAATCTTCAAAATTTGCAGGTTCAAGTTAAGGGTAATTCACAAAGGAATTCCAGCAATAGCAATGATTCCAAAACAGAATTTTCTTTAGTTAAAACAGGATTTTTGGTACTCTATTAGTTCTTGAAAACTTGTAGCTAGCTAGTAAAGACTTCCAAAACAAATCCAGGTTCATACTATAACCGTATTCATCAAACACAAATCCAGAATTTATATCTACTAAGTTCGGATGATAGATCATGAAACAATTTTTCTGCCTTCATTTTATTTTCTTGGTTAGCCAAGTTAAAAAAACCTCATGCAACTTTAATTAACACATTGTTAACTAGTTAATCATACAGATCAACTCATAACATCACTGTAAGACAGATTGCGCAATCAATATCAGATTCAAGGTCTCGGAAATTCTCAGTTCATTTCAATTCACAAAACCAGAATTTTTCCAAGTTCCTAGTTTCATTGCCCAATCGTGTAACTCAACATGCAGGCCCCTAAGCATTTTATCTTCACTTGAATAATTAGGATTCTAGTCACAGCATGTCAAAATTAGACAAGTTAAGTACCTCCCATCATAAACATTCACGGCAGAATCATGCTCAGCAAAACAGAATTTTCTAGGTGCCTTAATTCATTAATCAACTTCATAAAATTAACATGCAGGGTCCTAACATCCTAATCATTACGCTTCACTTGGCTAGTTACACATGAATGTTCAGGTTTTCACGGAAAACAGAATTTATAGATGCATTACCAATCCATCCCCTCGGCACAAATCATTCACAACCAAAACAGAATTTTCTAATCTCCTAGTTCGTCACCCGATATTATCTTCGATTGAAGCCTTTTATTTTTATTTTTTTTTTCCCTTAGATTCTCACATGCCCAATTTCTGAGTTAATTAGCTAACAAGTCAGTCCAGATAATTCAGCTCGGCAGCAACAAAACACTATCACATTTCCAGAAATTGGTGAGACTACACTCGAATGAGTATGCATGCAACAAGTTCTGCTTCATTTTTATTTCCAAAGTAATCCAGGCTAGTTAAATTCATGCTTGACCCTAATCTTAATAATCATCCAAGGTTTGATTAATTAGTCACTAATGCATGCTCAAATCATTTCCGGAAAACACATTAGGACTGCAATTCAAATCAGTTTCTCGGCTAAGACATTTTCCCCTTAAAACAGAATTTCCTTAATCCTTGCCATTATCATCCGCAGGCACAATCAACATGCATGGTCTTAATCATCAAGTTTTACCCCAGCTAAAGACATTTAAGAGTTCAAATTATCACCGAAAAACACAAATTAAGCTGCATTGCTCAATCAGCTTCTCGGCAGAAATGGTTTGCCCAAAACAGAATTTTCCACAGCTTTGGTTTCATCATTTGATTACACAAATTAACACATGCAAGGCCACAGCTAGCTTAAGCCACCTCTGATCATCCATTTTTATTCCAGAAAAATTTACCTCACAGCAAGCTAGTTCACACACGAAATTCTGAAAAAATCTCTGCTCCCTCTCGGCTCTCACACACACGGCAGGTTTGATGATTTTGGCTTGGAGTAGTGGCTTCAACTGATGTAGGTGGAAGCTGGTGATGTTGCAGCTGTGAAGTTGGGTGCAAATGGAGTTGATGGTTCCCTGATCTCTTCCCTCAGCTTACGGACAGGGCAGGAACGAAATGGAACTGCAGCTCGCGGCTTCTTCCTTTGGACGATACTCACGAGGAGCAGCTCTCACTCACTTGCTCTCGGATGCTACAATGAAGGTGAGGTGCAGCTGTGGTTTGATATGTGAAGTGGAATGAATGAAGTGGTGCCGTGGTTATGGAGATGTTTGTGGGCAGAATTGGTGGAGTGTAGGATTTGGTTTGCTTGTAGAATTGGTGAAGTTGTGGTTGGCTAATTGGGGCGGCAGTGGAAGGCTGTAAGAGGGAGCGTTTGGCCGTGCATGGTGAGGTTGTGGTGAAATGGAGGTTTCGTGAAATTGTGAAGGGCACTTTGGTCTTTTCACCTTGCTCCCTAACCTCGACTAAACTCTCAATTCTAATCTTATTTCCAACAATAATCCCCAAGTGTGATTTAAACGTCGAATTATACACTAGTCCTACAAGACCTTAATTATCGTAAGTCTTACGTCCTAAGTATATCTAGGATACTTATATCGTTCTTGTCCAAAATTTATCGATTGCATCTTAATACTAAGGTTTCAGTATACCCTTAATCTTATTCGTAATAAAGTTAGCTATTGCAAATTAAGGAATTTATTTTTTTAGAGAGTAAACTTAATATCGCTCAAGAATTATTACTTTTAGTATAACAAAACTGAATAATTCAATATTGATTACAATTATATTATTTATTACGTAAACATTATCTTCATACTTTAATTCAAAACAATTAATTACAATACTAGAGTTCAGAGAGATTAATTGTTAGGTCAAAGAAATAGTTTACAATTGAAATATGAATTTAAAGTAGCAAAACTAATAAGTTTAGTACATAGAGTAAAATATATTCACGTAGTCCAATTTGAGAATACTCGATATTTTGCACATTTAACGTGTTTGAGATTTTAAAATTGTGTTTACATATTTATTCAAAGACAAAATCCATTCTCCTGAAGAAACGGGACATTTAAACAAGATGGCCTACTTCTTGAGCAAATTAATAATTTGTAAGTGATCACTTATCATACTTCCTTTATTATTTAAACTATTAAAATCAAGTTTGACCTTAATATAAAGATTTGACATTCTTGATATTCGTTTATCCATTTATATCAACATTTATTAACTTAATCATTATTAACACTTACGATCAGCTATCGGAATTCAAAGAGGTCTAATCGTTAAATCAATGAAATAATTTACCTTCGAAATATGAATTTAATGAAACAAAACTAGAAATTTAAATGGCTTAGCACAATTATTTTATTTTGCACATAAAATTTATTGGTTCTGGTCTTAACGTGAAAATTCTTACTAGTATTTAACGCTATTCGCTAATTAGGATTAATTATTGAAATTCAAGAAATTTTATATAATTAATCTACTCAGGTAGCGTTAATTTTTAACATAAAGAAAACTAAGTATTTTAGCATTTTATTTTAAGGCGATAATTTATTCTAACTCCGGATGTATTAATTTAGTCTAGCAAAATCAAGAAAATTCATAACTTGTGAAAATTATATTATTTCTCACACAAAATTATTTTTACGGTCTTATAAGCAGACAAGGGAAATTAATGCTAAAATTTATTAAAGAGTTAAAAGAAATGCAAATGATCTACAGAATGGTATTTATATATATTTTTTTCGGGGTTCTCACACAAATTTCATCTGTTCCTATGGAAGATAAATTCTAACGTTTAACTTTCAAAGAACAATACAAGACCAACGAAACATAGGCAACTAATTGGCGCTGACCTTCAAAAAATTTTAAAAATAATACCAACTGTTATAACTAAGTTGTACTCCCTGAATTGCAAATTGAAATAAATGATAGCCACTAGTAGACCCCTAGCAATTGAAACAGAGAAGAATAGGGCCAGCAAGCTTAGCAACTATAAAAGATCTAAATCAAATTATATTGGGACAAATCAACTTCAATCCCAAGTCCATTCTTACGAACCCAACTAATTTCCTCATTTTCATTCTCAACAACAGGATTGCCAACATCACTTTGCAAATATGTGTCAACATCCATAGTTGTGCCCATGTTATATCCAGCTCTTGCAGTGGTAGAGATAACCACTTGCCAATCCTTATCAGTTGGATCTTCCACATAAAAAACTTGTGATGCTTGTGAAGCGAGTATAAATGGCTCAACATGAGGCCTCACGTTTGCAAAATTGACTAAAGTAAACCCATTAGCATCTTGTTTCATTCTCGAACCATTTGATATCCAATCACATTCGAATAACACCACCCGATGACCTCCGTAAATTAATTCAATCATATTTTTCAAGACGCCGAAGTAAACTAGTTCACTCAAAACTGGATTTTGATCCCTTATACTTGCAAAACTGGATGTTGTTGCATTGACTGTAACACCACTATTCTGCGTTTTTCTTTTCTTCTCAACTTCTTTGGTGTGAAACCGAAATCCATTAACAACAAACCTGTCATGTTGGATTCCAACAACATCTGGACCTTTAGCAAGGAACCTCAACTCTCTCAACACCGAAACATTTTGAGGAAGTTCTAACTTGTCAATCTGTAAAAAAAAAAAGAGTAAATAAATAAATAAAAAAAAGATGAAACTATATTTGAAGTCCTACAATTCAAATTGTACTTAATATTCAGAATTTTACTTACATGTTCAGCAAACCAACATGCAAAATTTTCGCTGTGCAAGCGCTCTTTTAGATGCTGTGGAATTTGAGGATGTCATTCTTCTATCAATATACGATGCTGCCTAGAAGTACATGAGTCAAAATTGTAATCATGCATTGAATTCTACAATAAAATTTTAATGCATCAAGTTGTAGTTGAACTTACTCTATGTAAGGTGTGACAGCATCACAATTAAATAAAATATACTGATGTGCTTTACTCAAGATATGAGCATCAAAGACTGTTGGCTTGCCCCTCCCCAAAGGATGTCCTGATTCAGAGAATATATCTAAACCATCTTCAATTTCCTTATGTACTTCTTCATTTCTGCTTGGACGATTGAATTTTGTCTCAACATAGTCCGCAAGATACAATGAGCAAAAGTTAATGCATTCTTCTGCCAAGTACCCTTGAGCAATCGAACCTTCAGGCCTACTTTTATTTCGAACATAAGATTTTAATGTTCCTAAGTACCTAAAGTATCATCATTCCAACCTCTCTAATTAGTTCCACAAATCAAAGAAAGCAAAAAAGGAATAAACATTTAAGGCATAATGAGAATTACAAGCAGTACCTCTCTATAGGATACATCCAACGATAATACACCGGGCCACCTAATTTCACTTCAGTTGCCAAATGAACAACTAAATGCACCATGACATCGAAGAAGGTTGGTGGGAAGCATTTCTCAAGATCGCAGAGTATGACGGCAATTTCACTTTCCAAACGAACCACATCTTGAGGACAAATAACTTTAGAACAAAGCTGCCTGAAATATCTACTCAATCGAATCAAAGGATAGCGCACTGATTTTGGCAAAGTCTTTCTCAAAGCTATAGGCATCAATTGCTGCATTAGGATATGATTATCATGACTTTTAAGCCCTGAAATTCTTGGTGGTTTTACTCGAACGCATCTTGAGACATTAGCTGCATAACCATCTGGAACTTTCACTTTTTTTAGCACATTGCAAAACATAGTTTTCTGTTTTTTATCCATTGCAAAGGAAGATGGAGGTAAGTACACCTTTCCAGGTTCTGTCTCAATGGGATGCAGCTCTTTTCTTATTCCCATTTCTCTCAAATCACGGCGGGAATTATAATGGTCCTTTGCTTTATCCTCAATATCCAGCAATATCCCCCAAATATTTTCACAAACATTCTTCTCAATGTGCATGAAGTCAAGATTGTGTCTTAAGACATTATCTTTCCAATATGGCAATTCAAAGAAAATACTCCTCTTTTTCCAATTGAAAGGCAGCTTCGGATTACCTTTCACAAGTTTTCCAAATTAATTTGCAAGTCTCCCAATTCACTCACAATCATATCCCCGGTTTGCAAAGGTGGTCGCTTTCCATGTTCTTCGGTGCCATCAAAGAATTGGGCTTGCTTTCTAAATTTATGCTTACTATCTAAGAATCTCCGATGACCCATATAGCAATATTTGAAACTATGAGTCAACCGTCGTGCATGAGTGAACTTGTGACAAACAGGACAAGCATATTCACCTTTAGTGCTCCAGCCAGATAACATTGCATATCCAGGGAAATCACTAATGGTCCACAACAGAGCTACATGCAATTGAAAATTTTCTTTTTGGGATGCATCATAAGTTTGAATGCCAAAATCCCACAATTCGGTCAATTCTTTAACTAGAGGCTGTAGATAAACATCAATATTATTCCCAGGAGAGAATGGTCCGGGTATTAACAAGGACAACATGAAGTACGGTTGCTTCATACACATCCACGGAGGTAAGTTATATGGTATTAAAACTACAAGCCAAGTACTGTGTGTAGAACTCATGTTGTTGAATGGATTAAACCCGTCAGATGCCAACCCCAATCTAACATTTCGACAATCCTTAGCAAATTCTGGATGTAGATGGTCAAAAGTTTGCCAAGCTGGAGAATCAGCTGGATGTCTCATACAACCATCTTTTGTACGTTTTTCCTCATGCCATCTCATTTGAGATGCAATTTTAGAAGACATAAATAGTCTTTGTAATCTAGGTTTTAAGGGAAAATGCCACAACACTTTTTGAGGAATTTTCCTTTTTTCCCCAGTTGGATCATTTTCTGAAGCAACCCACCTAAGCTCGTTACATGTTTCGCATGAAGTCCTTTTCTCAGCACTACCCCAATAAAGAGAACAATCATTAGGACATGCATCGATCTTTTCATAACCCAACCCCAATGTATTCATCAATTTCTCAGCCTCATAGTAAGAAGACGACAAATTAGTCATGGCCTCTGGAAATGCTTCTCTCAACAGCTCAACAAGCATATTAAAAATCTTGTTACTCATCTTACCCAGGCATTTTACGTAAAGCAAACGAATAATGAAAGACAATTTCGAGAAATTTTTGCAACCCCTGTACAAATCCTGTTGAGAATCATCAATCAATTTGTAAAATTTTTCAGCCTCTGAAACAGGAATGTCCCCTTCTCTATTCAATTCATTTGTTCCATGTGGTATCCCAAATACATCATGGACCAAGTCTTGCATGTCATTAGTCCCATTTGAAACCCCAGTTGATGTATTTTCAGAATTAGATGTGGCTTCATTGTAGTTTGAAAGTTCTCCATGTGCTATCCAATTATTATAACCCTTGATAAATCCTACCACTTTCAAATGATCATATGCTTCCATTTTTGTCACACAAACACCCATGCCGCAATCTTTGCAAGGACACAAAATCTTTCCGTCACAACTTGATCTAGAAAATGCAAAGTTTAGAAACATTTGAAGTCCTGTCTCGTACTTTTCACTTGTTCTTGGAAAATCCATCCATCTTTTATCCATACTTTGAATATAAATAAATGTCCTCCAACAAGCTTCCAAGAGCATGCAAACAACAACTACACATTAGTACTTAGAAAACTAGACAAATCCCATAAAATCATTGAGAATAACAAGCGCCCTGATTTTTTAAACTCAGGCCATGGCTTACAAGTCCCTAATTTCAAGTTCAAGAATTTACAGTCTACTAAATAAAGCAGCCCAGCAAATAAAGGAAATCAACAAAATGCAAAATTTCTCAACAATCTGTAAAAACAGAATTTGCAAGCAAGCGGATAGAAATTTTATTTACCTAATACCAGAACAAAGCCCTTCGTACCAACTCCTGCACTCGCGTCTTCGCAAAACTCCTAACTTCAATCTGAAATGTCAAAGGTTAAACAAACACATGAGCATGAAGACTAAAGGTGAAATTCAAGAATCTTACTAAATTTCCATCAAAGTATAGATACATCTCTGGTGTGTAGTGAAATGTGAAAGAAAGAAGAGAATCTATCTAGCTTTTTATTTTATACTCATAATCTTTTTTTGGTCCCAGGAGTACAATTTCAAGTCAACTGTGGGAGCAGAAAAGGAAATTAAACATTCTCCTCATTGTTGATTCATTCCCTGATCAGCTGACTACATACAAGAAATAGAAGTCATGAAAACTTTGCCCAGCTCTTCCTCTTGATTATTGAGTGGAGTGCAAAATTTTTAGGACTTCTGGATTGAGGACTTTCCCGTATCAAAATTTGAAATTATCCTTCAGGTAACATCAATGAACATTACTGGAGGTAAAGAGAGAAGCAGGAAGAAACAGAGCTATGCCATTACTGGAATGCAGAAGCTCAAGCTATTTGTAGCAAAATGGAGCTATCGATTTCTATATGCAATGCACATTGGCTGCTAAGAGAAACCGTTAATGCACTTTGAACACCACAGAAAAGAAAATCATTTGGATGATAGGAAGAAAGAAACTTACAATTAAACATAAGAGAATGCATGCAGCAGCCCCAGGGAACAAAGCGTACCAAAAGTTGAGGCGATGCAGTTTAGGAGCATCAATGAACAACAGAGGTAAGCCGGCAGCTGCCATTAGTACATATGATGTCCCATTTTAGTACAAGAACAAGATTTGGCAGGCAAAGGCTACTGAGATTCATGAGTGTTTAGTTAGATACCAGGTGGATGTACTGCACGAGTGCAGATCATGAATGCTATGTCATCCTGAACTGGGAGGGGTGGAAGTTCAACAAGAAAATGGATAGGGGAAGAAAAAAAAGAAAAAAGACTAAAAAATACAATACAGTTTTACAACTATGTGTTGACCTTGGTCGATCAATCCTTGGTTTTGATGATTAACAAACTAAAATGTAGATTTGGGCTAATGTTTTTATGTGAGTAATTTGTTAGAACAGATTCTTGTGGCATAAAAGAAGAAGCAAAAACAGGACACTCATGTCGGACGCTATCGGACGTCCGAAAGGATGAAGAACATCGAGAAGGAAACTCTGTCGGACGCTCGTGAGGAAGCATCGGACGTCCGGAAGCATCGGACGCACGCCTCGGACGCACATCGATCGCATCGGACGTCCGAGAAATTTCGCAAAGATTTGATGACTCTCTGTCAATGTTCGGACGCAGGGTTCGGACGTCCGACAGGTGGTTTGGACGCAGGGTTCGGACGTTCGACAGGTGGTTCGGACGTCCGACAGGCCAACGGCTAGTTTTGACAGCATTTAATATTTGACCGTTAGAGAGCCTTTTGAAGCCATTTCTCACCTTCTATAAATACCCCAAAGCACAAGAAGACAAGGGACTTTTGCCAACACAAAATACAAGCTTACAAGTGAGATTTTTGAGTAGAAAGATTCTTTGTTGGTTGTATAAGGGGTTGGGAAAGTTGGGTTGTGAGGTTGCTCAAGTGAAGGTTCCTCTCTAGGAGGAGTAAAACCTTGGTGAAGGTGAACCTATCACTTGAAGTGGTAAAACCTTGGTGAAGGTTGCCTCATTTGTATAAAATAGTTCTTATTTGGGTGAGTGATCTTTCAAGTGTAGGTTGTTGAGGGTTAACTAGAATAGTTGTAAAACTCCTTGGCTCAACCAAAGTGTGTTTGGGGTGAGGAAGGAGTGAGCCTTCACTTGTACATCTTGGTTAGCATCGCCATCTATTGAAGAGGCTATTGGATTGATATTTGGTTTGCATTTCTTATCTTTTCTCTTTAATTAAGTTTTCTTTATTGTGCTTAAATTTGATATATCTTTGTGCATCATTGTGAAATTGTTTGTACTCATTGGGTTGCACCCGGACTTACACTATGTTTCATATATTAACATTAAAAGAGATTCACAGAAAAAAATGAAAAACAGAGGGGAATTGACATTTTATCGAACAGGTTATGGGCAACAGCTTCATTGTGTTTACCACTTCAATTTTGGAACAAGATATGCGCGCCTGAAGTATCTTCCCGCTTTCCCAATGTAGAGCTCCGTTCTTCAGCTTTTACTTCCTGCCTGCCCTTCCAGATGTCTTAGCCGAGGGATTTAAAGTTGAGGTTAGAAAAGATGAAGATGGTTGTTTGTGGAGATAGCTTCGATTGCTACCAACATTCTGGACTGGCCGAGAATGCTTGTATGCTGAGAGGTGAGAGAGATGAGAAGAAGAAAATTTTCACCAAGTCCTTTTGCCGGCAAAATGAAACTTCACAGTACTTCAGCAAGTGTTTTGGAGCCAAAATAAAACGATGTCGTTTTCTGTGTTTTTTCGTTTTTTTTTTTTTGGTTCATCTCACACTTTCTAGAGTGTCATCATAGGTAGCCTAAAGGCACATTATTATTTGTATATCATGATAAAATAAAAAAATTATAGTACATATTATTGAATTTATTAATAAGTGTCATGATATGTTTACTATAATGGCAGAAACCAGCAAATGTCCTTATAGACATGTCAGGAAAGGTCATTTTTGTTGTAGTGTGTGCATCAGTTGTTCAGTATTATCCAGGGTGACATTATGGAGTATAGCCGTCATCATCGATGATGTTCATATATATCCCCATGATATCAACATTCTAATCTCTTGACCTGGGCACTAATTACTCAAAAATCAACCCCAACTAATGCGGGTCACATTTTCTCACTTCCACTTTACCACTTTGACCAATTCTTCAAGGCAAAAAGAAATATCCTTTCGTATTGGTTGTGTTTTCTAAATGAAAATCAAAAAACATTTTTGGATCTAAGGAGATTTTACTTGATTTTGAATCTATTTAACATTAGAAGAATATTAGGAAAAAAATTAGCTTTATTCAATATGACGAATTCATGCATAAGTTCTTACTAAATTAATTCCAAAAATATACCTTGTTATACAAAAAATGAAGATGACGTATGTTACACATTGTACGTATTATTGTTTAAAATTACGCTCTTTTTGTGCAGTACTTACAGTAATTAGTGTAGGAGAACATGCGTCACACATTATACTTGTTACTTTTTGTGATACTTAGTCACAAAGTTTTTTTCTCATGATTACTAAAAATAAAAGAGATATTAAGTATGTAAAGTGTTGTACTACGACTAAAGGTGTGTTTGATAAAATTGAAATTTGAAAATTGAAATTTAAAGTCTAAAATCTAAATTTATTAAAATATTGAATTGTTAAGTATTAAATCTGATACATTTGAATATATATCACATTTAAGTGATAAGTGAATAACTTATCATTTATTTTTAGGAGCAATTTTTTTCTAGAAAATTTAGTGTCATTTAATTAATTTAGATATTTAATTTTTCGTTATCAAACGTATGCTAACATATTAAAATCTAAATTTATTAAGTTTAAATGTTGAATTGGATTATCAAACAAAGCTAATTTTTTCTTCAACGAAACATTTGAGAAAAATTTGTACAAACTTTAATTGATTTTCAATCTTATTGAAAATCATAGATTATTAATATCAAACTAAATTAAAATTAAGAAGATAAACTACTCACATCAAACTCCCTAAACAAACTCCTCCAAAATTTTAATGAAATTTTAACGACTTGACAACTACTTTTTTGAGTTTGTTACATCCATATATTGAATATTCAAAGTGAAAGTATTAAAAGGAAAATGAAGGATATAATTCTATTCAAGTAAAAAGAAGAAAAGCTCCTCGTTAAGTTCAAAATCGACGTACTTAAGATATGCATATAAAATTAAGTTCAATTTCATTGTATACGGATAGTGAGCAAGTATCGGGGCATAAAGGGTCAAACCTGTTGGGAGCACCATGACGCAATTATTAAGGACTTAAACATACGCTATCAAATAAAGTCATAAAACAAGCAAAATAAATTATACCATGAAAACAGTAAAACAGGCCAAGAAAAGGTGGAATCAACTAACCCAAGGCTCTGGGGTATAGAATTCACAACCTCACCGTAATGGAGAATCAAATGACTAGGGTCTCGCTAATGGCTTGTCTCCTTCAGGGTCATTTCCAATGGTAACTGAGACTCGCTCCCAGCATTACCAATCCTAAAGTCCCCCTACTTTCGTGGTGAGATTCAAAGTAAATGGTGCATCTATATATCATAAAATGAAAAGCAAATGCCTAATTAAGTGTATCATTACTTTTGTGTGCTTTCTCCTTCGGTTTCATTTATTTCCTTTCTATCAATGAATAGCAAAGTGTGACCTAAGGTTGGTGATCAAGCAACCCTAAGTATTAAAGCCAAATAAATAAATAAGTCAAGCACAAGGCATCAATGAGATCAACCATCATCAACCTCAATCACAACTCAAGTGTTTCATCAGTCTCCAAGCAAAAGAATAGCTAGACCTAATGAAATTATATACAAAAATAAGCACAAATTACGGTGAATTCTACAAAATAGTGAAGCGTTTTTAACCTTTTTGTTGTAAAGTTAAGAGCAATCAATTACAAGACGACATGTAAGAAATTACTAAATTGAGCATGGTTTTGGACCTTTGGTAGAGACGTGATGGGAGAAGCCACCGAGAAAGAATTCGTACAGGTTGCTCGAAAGCTGGGCCCACGCTGAAATAAATTTTGTAAATAACAAAATATAACTTACTAAGACAACACGTGCTCTCCACGTTCGAAAAGGTAGCGTTAAGTCCTAGACCCCTAGGAAGCGGGATAAATATCTGCGTGTTATGAAATGTGTCGTCTGCATTTCGTGTTCATACTTTCTCTGATTTTTTGGAGATGGTATAGTTCTTTTGAATTCTCCATAGTCTAATATTTGAAAAAATTGCTCAAAATGTTTATCACAATTTGTAAAAATATTTTTTTCAACCCTTATTTAAAAAAGTATAATTTTACATCCTTTACAAATTGACATTAGTTAAATTTGGTGTTTATCTAAGTTTTCGAATAGTTTTTTGTAGAAATCTACCACGTGCCTTATACGTGATTATTTTTTAAGGGTAAAATTTTCAATTCATCAATAAAATGTAAAAAATTGATTTGACAATTTTGTTTCTTAAAAATGATTACATGTGAGGTACGTAGTAGATTTCGACAAAAAACTAGCCGGAAATTTAAGTATGGACCAAATTTGACCAACATAAATTTGTAAGAGATGTAAAATTACATTTTTAAAAATGAGAGATCAAAAAAACCATCTGACAAAATGTAAGCGATGTTTTTAATAATTTTCCCTTAATATTATAATAATAAAAAAAATTGACTGCAAAGTGGGATCTTTGAAAGATAGATGTAATGGAGATTGGGTTGTTGGTGTCACACAAGACGATGGTCAATTTAAAGTTGTTTTAGCTTGATCCAGGATGGGCTAACTTGAAACTTAATAGGAAAGCCTTCGTAAGCCATGTTTTGCCTAATGGTCCATTCTGTATTTGTTGTGGGTTCCAATCCAGTGTAAACGTGACTAGTTTCAAAATCTTAAGAGGCAAATAACTGCCATTTTCTTTTTGTATTTCACATTTTACAAATATAAATAGAAAGAAATAGGAAAAATAGCACTAGTATATTGCAAGACGATATTTGATATCACTTTACTTTGTGGTATTGTATTCTAGGATAAATCATTTGCATGAAATAGTAACTAAAACAAAAAAGTAAGAAATTTATTTTTGGATAATATCTAAGTGTAAATGAGCAATGCAAGTGAGTATATGTAACGGCATAGTAAGTTAAATATCTTAACGAGTTCCTCTATCCTTCATCGAATCTTCATCAAATCATTTGCATGAAATTTTACCTTAAATGCAAAGTAAAAAATTTTGTTCTTGGATAATATCTAAGCGCAAGTGAGCAATACAAACGAGTATATATGTAATGACATAGTAAGTTAGGTATTATTTAAAAATTTTAACAAGTTCCCCTATCCTTAATCAAACCTTCGTTAAATCACTTGCATGAAATTTTATCTACAATAAAAAGTAAGAAAATTTGTTCTTGGCTAATATCTAAATGCAAGTGAGCATTACAAGTGAGTATATGCAACAACATAACAAGTTGAGTATTATTTAAATATCTTATTAGTTCCCCAATCTTTCATCAAATCTTCATTAAATCATTTGCATGAAATTTCTTCTAAAATAAAAGGTAAGAAAATTATTGTTGGATAATATCTAAGTGCAAGTGAGCATTTGCATGAAAACTAAAATAAAAGCAAGAAAATTTGTTCTTGGATAATATCTGAGAGCCAGTAAGGACTTCACTGAGTATATGTAGGGACATAGTAAGTTAGGTATTATTTCAGTATCTTAATGATTTCTCCTATGCTTCATCAAATCTTCATTAAATCATTTGCATGAAATTTTATCCAAAATAAAAGTAAGAAAATATATTCTTGGATAATATCTTTTTGAAAGTTAGCATTACAAATGAATATATCTAATGACATAGTAAGTTAGGTGTTATTTAGATATCTTAATGAGTTCCCTTGTCCTTTGTCAAATTTTTGTTAAATGATTTGCATGGAATTTTATCTAAAATAAAAAGTAAGAAAATTTATTCTTGGATAAAAAGTATGAGCTAGTAAGATAATTGCTTGATAAAAAGAAAAATATACCAAAAAATAATTAAGTAACGTGCAAAATAGTCCACTAGGTTACAAATTAGTAATAGTTTAATGGTGGAAATTTGAGGTGCAAGTTACGAATTAGTAATAGTTTAATGGTATATATTTTGCAATTAACCCAAACAATAATTGCTTGATAGTCCGGGCTGATACCACTCAAATTTTTGGCTGAGAAGTGGGCGGGACAGGTGTGATGCATGAACAAAAATTTAACACCTTTCACCCAGCCATTTGGAATCACCCGCCCTCGATCCGGACTAATGACCTGTGACTCATTTTAGCACTAAATCTATATCTATATATATTAGAGAATAGATTTTTTGGTAGACCCTCCACAAATGTCAGAAATCTAAATCCCATTTTACTACAATTTTAGATTTATTTTAATTCGATCATCCTTATTGCTTCTTCTTATCCCATCCCACTTTCTAATTTATGAGATCCACTAACCATAAAATCAAAACTCTAAAATTTTAATTAACAAACAATATCCATCGCTGCAAAATCTCATCTGCAAATCCCAAATCACGTCTAACACTTACCAAATGACGATAGTAATAACTCACTGATAATTTAAGAAACTCACCATTATGACAATTCACATATCCAAAATTTAGGTGCCGGTTTAAATAACAATTTCCACAATTCAACATATCTTATTGTCATAACATAGTAGGATGAAATTTAACAAAAACTAAAAAAAAAAAGAAAATTAAAGAATAGGAAAAACAACGTTAAATATGCCTTTGCCAAAAATAGAATCTGGGGAATAATATGATTAGTCCTATTTTTTAATCATTTACATAGTCATATTTGTAGCACTTTCCTTCCTGGTATATACATAGATTTGTCAAATATTCAAATGACATATTCAATTATGAACACTCCTTAACCATTTAACCTATAGCAACACCATCAATTTTTTAGCCTTAAACTTATCTTATTAAACAATTATTCCAACCAATGAAATAAATATTCTGACACACAAGTCACCTAGATAATTTTTCACATGCGCAAATTCCATCAGGATAATTTTTCATATAACACATATATCAAAAATTGCACGTAAAACAAAATTTTTATATGAATTTTGAATTAATAAAGGGCATTTAGATGGTTTTTTTGGAGTTTTTATTAAAAAAATTTTAAAAAATATTGTTTGAACAATTATCTTGGGTGGTCGCTACAAAAATAGTAGTATTTTACCAAATTTATACCCAATTACTTTTCTTGACGACTATAATTCTAACTTTTTATTTGAAAAAAATAACACTTGAAAAGTGAGATAACAAATTCTAAATAATAAAAAGGAATAGAAAGATAGGCGTATAGCATTGGGAAGGGTAAAAGTAAGGTAACAAATCTTAAATAGTAAAAGGAGTATAAAGATAGAAGTATAGGGTTGGAGAGGGTCGACAATCACTAACCTCTATTTATTTGTCATCCACGCAAATCAAATACAATGAGAAAAAAAGACTACATATCATGCGCAAAGACGACATATATTCTTTGAGAGGAACGTCTGCCCATCTCTCTTTCTTTGGCTTCCTCTCTAACACATCCTACCCTGATCCACACCATCTTTTTCTCTGTGAAATTAATTGGGTGATTGGCAGTGAAGCTTTGATCAGAATTGAGAGATGGGATATTTAAGATGAACGCATAAATGCTTCACCAATGCTTGTAGCTACCAGCTGCCAGGAAGGCAGCTACTACTTCTTCTTCATTTACTCCTGAAAATTTGAGGGTTTTCTGAATTTGATATCTTAATTGTCCTCCTTGGGACTTGCTCAATGAGTTGCAAAGTGTTTTGCTCATTTAGAAATTGAAATAACTCTAGTGGTGGATATTAAAATAATTGGGAGGCACCAGATATGTTTTTGGTGAAACAATTGGGATCATTTTGGTGGATGGAATAAAAATCGGTGGCAAAAATTTTATTTCCCAATTCAAAAATTAATCTCATGAACGCATGTTCCAAAAAAATCTAAAGTAGGTATTCCAGTTGATAACTAAATTATGTAGTAATTAGGAGACGTCTAAGCCTTAAGAAAGATTCTCAAGATTCTCTCCTTGGAAGACGCCAATTAGGTTGACCATTATCAACAAAACTAGTTCTGTGGAAAAAAAAAAAAAAAGAGTAAACTTTATGTAGCGTAAACTTAAAAAAGTTTAAACTAAACTTAATTTTAGAAACCAAATAAATTAATCCAATGAGTCATTTTGTGGAAACAGCCCTGATCAACCCTCCTCCGGCCTCCAACGTGCTGAAGGACAATGTTGGATGGCTAACAACCTCAAATCCACTGGGCCACATTATGGCTGGGTACCGTAAATGAAACGTACGCTGGGCCGACTGCCTTCCAATAATTTACAAAGGAGTGGTCCTAAAATTCTTCTGAATACCATGGACTGGTCCCAAAATTCTAAGGAAGATTAGGTTTGTTTGGATGGCATTTCATTTGTAAAAATGGTCCCAAAATTCTAAGGAAGATTAGGTTTGTTTGGATGTCATTTCATTTGTAAAAATGGTCCCAAAATTCTAAGGAAGATTAATTTTTGATTATTCTAAGCAGAATACTTGCACCTAGTAGCATGATAGACTCTCACTCTTTACGCTTCTCACCGTCTATATAAGAGCCTAGGTATTAGTCCAAGCCATTTCAAATCAAAGGCAAACTTTTGGAAGACAAAGAGAAGGAATCATGATGGCAGTCAACAAGATTGGTGCAATGGCTATTCTTTTTTGTGGTATGTTCAATTTTATTCTTTGGTATACCATGTTGGGGCAGTTTCAAAATATAAAAAGACAACTATTCATCCTATTTATATATATATCAAAAAATGAAAACTATTCATCCAATCTCTCAATTGATTCATCCAATCTCTCAATTGGTTTAAAATGATTTTGGTACTGAAAACAGGGATGATCCTTCTGGAAGCAAATGTGGAGGTCGCGGCCGTCAGGCCTGGGCCCCACAAGGTTTGCCCACTCTATTGCATAATTGTCGAGTACGTGATATGTGATGGAGTGAAGCAGGAGACAAACTGCACCAATTGCTGCTTCTCCGACGGCTGTCTTGTTCGCTATACTACTGGAAAGGAAGAGATTTGTACTTGGACATGGCCGCCTGTGCAAAAATTGGGGTTTGGTAAAGGAATTTACAACATATAGTACTCTAAACGAGTACTAAATAATGGGTATAATATATGCCCTTTCTAGTGTGTATTTCGGTTTCCGCGAGGGTGGGATCGTATAACTATGCCAAGTACTATATCAGTACGTGATTCATGAGATAGAGTGAATCATGATGTTCAATAAAATGGGAGTATATGAATGAGTGCTTTTCTTATAAGAAGCGACGACGTGCTATACATAATTAAATTCATCTGGAAATGATTAATTACATCTCAAAAAGTTGTACGTAATTCTCCCAAAATATACATATATATACATATATGAGGGAGACAGAAAGAGTCTACAGCTTCTCCTATTGAATTTTGTCCAATTAATGTAATTCTTACAATATACCCAGTATAGATCAGCATTCTAATCTCTTGACCTGGGCACCAATTACTCAAAAATCAAAATCAACCCCAACGGATGCAAATCACATTTTCTCACTTCCACCTTACCAATTTGACCAATTCTCCGAGACAAAAAAAGAAGTATCCTTTTATACTGGATATTTTTTTAAAATAAAAAATCAAAAAACATTTTCAGCTCTACGGAAGATTTACTTGATTTTGACTCTGAATTAACATTAGAAGAATATGAGGAAGAAACTTAGCGTTATTCAATATGACGAATTCATGCATAAGTTCTTACTAAATTAATTCCAAAAATGTACTTACTTACTTAAAAAAAAAACCTAGATAATGTGCATTGCACATTGTACGTACTACTTCTTATCATGAATACTAGAAAAAAAAGAAGAAGAGATATTAAGTATGTAAAGTGTTGTACTAAGACTAATTTTGTCTTCAACGAAGCATATAAAAAACTTTTTACATACTTTAATTGATTTTCAATCTTATTGGAAATCATTGAATATTAATATCAAACTAAATTAAAATTGAGAAGATAAACTACTCACATCAAGCTCTCGAAAAAACTCCTCCAAAAATTTAATGAAATTATAATAGACTTGACAACTATTTTCTTGAGTTTGGTACATCCATATACTGAATATTCAAAGTGAAAGTATTATGAGGAAAATGAAGGATATGATTCTATTCAAGCAAAAAGAAGAAAAGCCCCCCATTACCAAATTCAAACCTAACATGCAAAGGTATACATATAAAATTAAACTCAATTTCACAGTCAAATTTTATATTTATAAATTCCTATATATGCCACACAACATATCCGAAAGTATATAGGTCATAAACGAGTATAGCGGCATAAAGAGTCGAACCCATAGGAAGCACTTTGACGCAATTATTAGGGACTTAAACTTGCTCTGTTGTCTAGACTGCCAAATAAAGTCATAAGACAAGCAAAATAAAGTACACTATGAAAACAGTAAAAGCAGGCTAAAAAAAGGGGGAAATCAACTAACCCAAGACTCTGGGGTATATAATCCACAACCTAACCGTAATCGGTAATCAAATGGCCAGGGTCTCCCTAATGGCTTTTGTCTTGCTCGGGGTCATTTCCAATGGTAACTGAGATCTACACTTTAGTGGCTAACCAGCGCTACCAATCTTAAGGTTCCCCAACTTTTGTGGGGAGATCCAAAGTGAATAGTGAATCTATTACATGAAATTTGCAGTAAACACCTACCTAAGGTATCACTACTTTCATGTGCCTACCCGTTAAGTTTCATTTATTTTCTTTCCATTAATGAATAGCAAATTTCTTTGCCTGTCCATCAACTAGGGTAACCTAAGATTGGTGATCAAGCAACCTAAGTGTTAAAGCCAAATAAATAAACAAGTCAAGTACAAGCCATCAATGAGATTAACCATCATCAACCACGATCTCAAGTCAAGTGTTTCATCCATCTCCAAGCAAAAGATTAGCTAGACATAATGATAATATATACAAAAATAAGTACAAGTCACTCATATAATCATACACAATGTAACAAAAACTAAAGAGGGAAGGAAAGAGATTGCTCATTCATATTGAAGAAATAAGGGGCCTATTTGGCAAATAAGTTTTTGGCTAAGTTTGTCTGTTTTAAATTTTTTTACAACTTTAGTTACAATAACCATAAAATCTTCTCAAAAATTTTAAACTATATATTTCAGAATATCCAAAAATTTACACATTTAAAAATTTTTCCTACAACTTCTACAATAAATTACAGTAAAATTTTTATTCAAACACCCAAAAACTCATTGGTCAAATGGAGCCAAGAGTTCCTCCAACAACTCCTCATCCTTGAATCCATTGCATCAAGATTACACAAGGATTTCTCCTAATTCTTGGCCTCTTTGTTGAACCAACACAAGAACGGACTACAACTATCCTAAACTAATCCTAATCTAAACTAAGAGACTAATTTCTGTTAAGATCTACATTTTGTTGTGGTTTTTCTTCTCTTTCCCCTCTATTTTTCTCTGCAAAATCGTCCATGAGAAGTCCCTTTTATAGGGAAGAGGAATGGTTGAATTATTGCGCAAATCGTGCTGCTCTGCCGATACAAAGCTTGTCCGCAATCCACTGATGGATTATAGGACGGATTCCTCCCTTGTTTCTGCCAAGAATCCACATGAAAAGCAAGTCCCAATACGATCCAAGTCCGTGGATCCATCCTCGGATCTATTCTTTAGCTTCATTCTTCGTGAGTTTTTTCACTCTCTGCATTTGATCCATTCTTTGGGAGGTTAGAACCTATCCATGGATTGCCTTGGATACCTTTTTCTTAGCAAATCTTTCCTTCCTTTGCTCAAGTGCCGCACACATTGCATTTCTTCATTTATACACTTCATGATCATTTTAAATGCATTTTAATTCATGAAGAATTATTCAAACTTCTACTCGCATTATTCCAAATGATGATTTAATCAATGAAACCTACAAAACAAGAAGTTTTAACCACTTAATTTCATAGAAATGCAACATTTCTCTTTTAACCACAAAATGCAAAACTCAACTAGAAAACTAGTGATTCAACTCAAACTTAATTGAAAAAACAGTAAAATACACAAAAAAAAACTACATAAATTCGTGCAAAACAATAAAAAATTAATATATTTGTGGAGTCTCTCACTGTTTAATTAAAGAATCTAATATCCATCCATAACTAGTACAAGAGAATGCGCGTTACACATTATATGTATTACTTTTTGTGATACTTATATCATTCAGAATGTGGAGTCATGCAAAAACACCTCAAGTCTCTTGAGTTTAAGTTATAACAAAAAAAAATTTTAATTAATTAAGTAGATCTGAATTGTCTAGACAAAACCTATTTTAAAAATAAATAAAAAATTATTCACTTATCAGTTAGTACAAAATATACTTAAATGTTAGGATTTCAATGTTTAACAATTCAATAATTTCATGGATATAGATTTCAGTTTTATCAAAAGCACCTCAAGTCTCTTGAGATTAAGTTGAAAAGTAGATTTCCTAATTTTTGGAGTTCAAGGTCGTCAAGAAATCCAATGTTCCTGAGAAGTGAAAATTGTAACCTATTTGAACTTGGATTTCTCATCGTAGTTAAAGCGAGTTGAGAGAAGGGGCTAAAAACAAAGGTGCGATTTGCGGTATTCTTTGCGGAAGATTCAGTTGCTGTTGACGCTAATTCTATGTAAGTTCACGTTTCTTTCTGAAAAGAATTGATAGCGCACAAAAATTCAAGGGTATTATCCCACGTGATGCACCACTACTAAGGCTTGGGCTTCTTTTAAATGGGCATTTCATCCATTTCGTGGTTCCAGCATAATTGGGCCGCTAAATTGTTGGACGGAGGTCAGGTTGCGATTCATGGTGCCAAAAAAAAAAAAATTAAAGTACTTCAACCCCCAATTTCAACCCTTGACCAGAAAGTTTGAATCCAAGAAATTTTGACATTTAAAGTGAGGCCATGTATTGATATTGAAATTTTGACATTTAATTAGTCAAGAAAATAAATTAATATAATTTTCTTAGTTAATTAATTAAGTGCTTAGTCCAAGATTACACAAGTGATTGGGTTTAACTAAATCTGGGACCAGGGTGGAGGTTAGACTTCCTATTGATGGGACATTTTTGGGCATGTTGATGGACTTACTTAAGGTCTTGTCATTACTAGTGCGTGACTTAGGGTTAGAAACCCCTGGCTTATCTATACTATATATAAAGTATAAGGAAAGGGTTTGAAGTTAACGCTAGAATTAATATCTATCATTATTTTATGAATTTTCTTTTTTTTATAAAAATTATTTTTATTTTAACTACCTATAACTAACCATGATTAATTTTGTTTTTAACTATTTAAATATATGTTTTCAACATAACTACCAATATAAAATTATTTTATGAAAAATATTTAAAAAAATTAAAATTTGCTTCAGTAATAAAAAATTTATTTAAAATGTATGAGCATAAATATTATGTTTTGTGATTGCACACATATAAGTTGTACACTGAGTACTATTTTAGGGTGTTCCCCTAAAATAGATGGCGGATGGATAGACACAAAGATAGGATGTTAAATAACGTCTATCAACCATAAATAAAACAGATGGCAGATAGATGGACAGAGAGAGAGGATGTTGGATAAAGTCTATCAATTCCTTGAAGGTCGTCAAATCCTTTGAATCAACGTCAAATTTGTCAAGTTCTTGGAGTTCAAATTTGTCAAATCCTCATTTCAAATCCTTTGAAACATCATCAAATCTGTCAAGTTCATGGAGATCTTCATATCATCATCAAGTCATCCATGTTTAAGTATGGTGATATTTTCAAATCCTCCGGGGATTATGAGACTTTATCCTCCATGGATTTGATATCTTCAAATCCTCTGTGTGTAACTTTCGAAATTGTTCGGCAATTTTCTGTCTGGTACCAAATTATTGTTGGTAGATTCACCCCAATTTTTGTCCCTAGATCTACTCTAAAAAAAAAAAAAAAGCAAGGATCAAAGGAATTTTCATTTATTTGTAAAAAGATACAAAATTCAAAATTGTACACCTTAAACTCCAAATTGATAATAGATCAATATGTTCCTGACTTTCTATATATATATATATATATATATAATCTATGGAAAGAGTTCTATTTTTCTCCTTTAAGGACCATATGGTTTTTTTCCTTTTTTTAAGGCATGTTGCAATTTGGACTAATAAATAGTTTAAAGTCTGTGGTGTTAGCAAATTTTTATATCATCCAGTTTCTTTTTATTTCCCGGCCCAAGTAATAACTGTATATAAAAAAGTAATTTCACCAGGGAAATCCAACCATACTCGCAGAGGCCTCAAATAATTCCCTTAGCATGTGCAGTCAAGATAAGGTCGACATGTTTTGCTGAAAAAAATGTTGAGGCGCAAGCATTAAATCGAATCAAGGACATTAAAAGTTGAATTCTATCCAATTCAAATCAGTTCATGCAACTCTTGCATTTGGTGTAAATTCATGCAGTTTTGGTACAGTCGTAAATTTCATTGTTCAAGTTAAGAAATCAGCACTTAAGTTATATGAGTTTACACCAAAAGTTGTACAAATCATACAAATTAGTTTAAATTGAATAAAAATCAATTTGTAAGGCTTCTGATTCCATGTAACCATGGGTGAGAAATCACTTGATAAACAAGAAGGCCAAAACCAATCCACCAGGGTACCTTTGCCATAATCTATAGTTGAAATGTTTTAGAAAATGTAATAAAAGTAAGAGAGTTATACATATATATATATATATATATTTGATATAAAGTAAATTGATGATTTTTTTTTAAAAAAAATAATGTTATTTGTGATGAGTTCCGAAAGTACACGCTGTATGCTAAGGATCATTTTTCAATGTGATGTTAGATTTTCTATTTGAAAATACCGCATTATGTTTAGTTTGTTGGATCACCACCAGTTTGCATTCATTTTGAGAAATCTTGCCGGACTCCTTGTTGATTTTCCTTGACATCATGTTTCTTAGCTACTTTGCCATCGTTTTTAGGTCAGGATTCGAAGGAAACATGGAGCAAATCATAATCATTTGTCCTCTGGTATATCATCAAGATAACATGCTTAAGCCAAATATGGATTTCTTTGTCATGAAACCATGATTCTAGCTCTATTGAGGGATCCGTTTGATACAATGAGAAGGGACATCTGTATAAGGGTTCACAACTTTCTAATCGATCTGACAATAAAAACCCAAAATTAGAAATATTCAGCAAAGAAATCCAAGGCAGGCAGCAAGCAAAAAGTTTAATATTATAATCATGTTTTCACTAATTCATAATGAATCACGATTGCATACTAAAGTTTTGACTAATTATCAAACCTCCATTGACAATAAAGCAGCAATTTTAGCTAGGAAAATTGTAAGAACAAAAGACCAAAAAAAAAAAAAAGGTAGGTGAATGATTTGATTTCAGAGGGAGGGGTGGGTTGCATCTAGCCTTAGTCTTGAAACATAGGGATAGAATTCTTCTTGATGTCAAGAAGGTTACCTTTCGTTCCAAGAACCAAGGACGTGGCATTTGCTTTGCTGATAACCTTGAAGGCATAATCCAACTAAATTTTTATCAAAAAGAAAATTTTAGATTATCAATACCAAGAAAAAAGAGTACAAATTTCAAAATTACTGTAAGCAAGAAAAACATGAGATCAATGAGAATGAAAATTTGCCTCCATACAATAAAACCAAGAAAACTTTATGAATTAAAAAATGAAGATAAAAAGAAAAAAAATTTGAAAGTTGAAACAAAAGCAGCCGCAGCAAGAAGTGAAGATATGTATTAGTTAGTCTATTATCGTGAATGATAAGATGTGCGAGTCATATAATGCAAGACGACGTCTCAATTTTTGCATTCGTGAGGTTCTGCTCCTTGTTTTGCATCGAAAATCACTTGGCTCTAATGAGTAAAAGGTGCCATTTTTTTGGTTAAATTACCTTTTACGTTATTGTTGTTGGGTATTTTACTATATAATCCTCTATAATTTAAAAACCTATATATAACTCTTTCATAGTTTAGTTAAAGTGTCACTGTTAGTTTTTCGTTAAACTAACGGTCAATAGCAAAAAATCAAAATCAAACTAATAAATTAACAAATTCACTCTTTCACCACCTTTTTTTCTCTCTTCTCTCTCTCTCGGAAGAGAAGAGATTATCTTGAAAACCTATAATTTGGTCTACAAAATTTTAATTTTCTTCAAATACAAAAGAGATGGAAGGGAAATACAAAATAAATAAATAAATAAATAAAGATGGAAGCGAAATATAAAACAAATGAATAAGAAACCAAAAATACCAAATCTTTTTTTACTACAAATATCATTATAGGTTTTTAAACCCAAATCTTTTACTACAAATACCATTTCAGATTTTTGAAGTTTTAAAAATATTAATGTGCGTTAAGTGTTTCAACTATTATACCAAATTTTGAGAACTTCTTTACATACATTTCCTTATACTAAGTAAGGAGTTTGAGTGAAACTCATCCTTTGAATTTCAAATGCCAGATTTGGGGTTAAATTTATATTCCTTTTGTCCCATTTTGATAGTCCTAGTTTTTTTTTCACACAGTTTAAGAAAAAAGTAGTTAATTTTTGTGACGACCCCACTTCTCCCAAGGGCGAACCCAAGGGTATCGGCGGGCCGCCTGCCTAGCTCGCGCCAGGACTCAAAACTTAAAGTAATAAAACTAGAGAAATCGAAAGAGCACTATATACATACTATATACAATCCCAAAAGAGTTATAATTACATTCTCCAAA
This sequence comes from Coffea eugenioides, assembly GCF_003713205.1. Taxonomy (NCBI): domain Eukaryota; kingdom Viridiplantae; phylum Streptophyta; class Magnoliopsida; order Gentianales; family Rubiaceae; genus Coffea; species Coffea eugenioides. Next base: position 34,602,942 of record NC_040042.1, on the reverse strand, counting down.
AGTACCTGCTCACACTATTACATCTTTATAATCACAACCAAAACCAAAATGTAGACCCTAAGGAGGGTCCTTATACAAACCACCAAAACAAAAACAAAAACAAACATACTCAATGTCCAACTATTACAATCAAACCTAACTATACTAGTGTATGTGTCAAAAGTCCCCACGTCGGCCCCTGCTAAGGAAAACAAAAGAAATGGGGTAAGCTATATGCTTAGTAAGTAAACAGGGGCAAAAGCGTAAATTTCACGTAACAACAGTTACATAGTAAGAGTAAAGCAAAAGCAGAAAAGTAACATCACATAATAAGGATACAGGTGGCTCCAAAGCCAGATCGTTTGCCGTGTGTGACCTCCTGCCGACACTCCGTCGACCTTAAATAATGGTCCGTAGAACTTCACTTATACCCCCACCGTACACCTTATCACCCTCTCTGGCCAGGCACCTCACAAACTTGCTTGAGCGAACGAAATTGAGTTTGGTTCACAAGCTTGGGTCACAAACTTGGTCCACATAATCGGTGAACCGGATTCACAAACTTAGTGACCTCAAACCAGCTTGGACTAATTTCGACCAAGCCCTAACCGGCTCGAATAGTCCATCTAGGTCATGAGATCGGGCCCCAAACTCACAAACTTCACAAAATGTATTCAAAAGTCACCCCGAGCCACAAGCTCAAGGGGTTTAGTTCCAAAATGATTCATATACATATGTCATGTACAAATATGTACGCAAATTAGGGTTTAGGTCGAGTGCGATAAAGTACACCCTCGCCTAGGTACCCATTTCACACGTATCGAAACACATAAGCAACTAACACGTAAGAGCGGCCTGAATACTTACACAACGAACAAAAGAGCAAAATTCGAAATTTGTGCCGCGAAGAGTAGCTAGTAGGCCCCACCGGCTCCACCTAGCTCACCACCGTCTGAAATAGAAGATTGCGTCACAAAATATCATAAACGGCTACTAATATGCCTAAAACAAGCAAAACGGCAAAATCGGCTCATACGAGTACGGAAACGACACACGGAAACGGGAATGGCGGCCTAGCCATTTTGCCGTCAAAACTGTTTTGAATCTAATCGAAGCTATGAGTATCGGATCAAGGTACATGAGGTACCGTTGCGAAACTAAGAGAAAAGTCTATAACTTTCATGAAGACACCTAACTCCGGATCTGAACAGAAATAGGTCGAAAGTACAGAAAACCGTTCCAGGAATTTGCACTCCAGAGTAACGGACAGGGTATGTTTGCTGGACTATAACTCCCAGCTCATAAATCCAAATCAGGAAATTCCAAAGGCATTAGAAAGCTGAAACATAAGGCTAAAATTTTGATGTTTTGGCCAAGACCTGAATCCACTCAGAACAGAACGAAATTTCAGTGTCAAAGTACTCGTCAGAACTGTCCAGATTCAAGGCAGTTCTGACAATCGATTTTGTTTTGGTCATAACAGGAGCTACGAAACTCGGATGTCGACGCACTTTATACCGTTTCGAAGCCAAAACTAAGATCTACATTTCTTATGAAGGAGTCAAAACCCAGATCATACGGGATCAAAACCGAAAAAGTCACGGACAGAAGCTAAACTAAAAACGCACAGAACCTGATGTTCAAAACAGGCTTGAGTATTTCATCTATAACTCATGATACACTAATCCGTTTGACCCGGAATTTTACAGGAATATTCAGGACTTAAGAGGCTACAATGTTGAAGAAGGCCACTCAGTCAAATTTCGAGTGTAACTATGTCAAAAATGTAACATACTACACCAGAATCGCAAAACAGGTTCACAAACCGTAATCTAGTACAAACATCATAAAACAGCCTACATAAGTCCAAATCCAGAAATTCCAAAGCCATACGAAAGCTTAGAAACAGGGCTACATTTCATCAGAAGACCTAAACAACCAATTCTGAAACATTCCAAACCAAAATAACCAATTACAATCGCAGTTCTCAGGTTCGGGTAGAAACAGGACAGCAAGGGTAATTTCGACTTTTCTCATTCTACGCTACTCCGATTATCCTAAAATTTTGCAGGCACCTCTAAAATGTCATTCCCTACAACTTTTATGTTTTAAGCTAAGGTCAATTCGGCCTCTAACCAGGAGATACAAAACCGAACAGAATTGAAGGGTATGAAACCCTAGTCTTCCAAATTTCCCTCCAAACCAAAAAGTGCTTGCAATTAACAATCATTTACATCTACTAGCCTCATTTTAGGCTATTGCAAATCATCATACAAGGCCACACCATCAATTTCATATATAAACAGAAAAATCACCAATAAATGGAAAACTTCACCACTTCATCCAAAATCAAGAAATAAACCACAAAATTCAACATTTTAACTACCACTAAGCACAAATTAAGGTTCATTAAGTGAAGGAGAAGGTTCAATCACCACTCACCTAGTAAACAAGAGAGGAAGAGTTGTTTGTCACATTAGCTTCCCCAAACACTTCACCAAACCACTTACTATCACCAAATGGAAAGGTTTTATGGAGTAGAAACAAGATCAAATGGTTGGATGATTATACTTAAGCAAGATGGAAGCAAGGACCTTGAAGAGTTTTCTTTCTTCTTTGCTCAAGGTGGCCGGCCACAATGGAGAAGACAAGAGTGAATTTTTGGTGATTTTTGAGATATTTATTCAATTGGTAAGAAAAGTCAAAAAGGTGAATAGTGTCCAACAAGTGAAACCAATCACCAAGTGACACTTGTCACTCCATAAAAGCATCCCAATCCTTTTGTTTCCTCTCACATCAATCACATCTCATCCTCTACTTATCTCTTAACACCCGATAAATTAAACCCAGTATCCGAAACTTAACGTAATCGGCTGAATTTTTCCGAACTTACCGCACTAATGGGTCCCACGTCCGATATACGTTCTTAATTTCTCAAAAACTAACCGATACTAGAAAATAATCTAAAATCTATATTTACTCCTAAAAATGATTTGGAAAAAATTTTCTAATAAAGAAAATGTGGAAAAAGGCGGGCGATAAATAAAACTCCACTTAAGCTTTCTAATATTGTAACACTAGAGGTTTGCTAACACACACTAGAATACCGCATATAAACTATAGCTCGAGCTTACGAATAATACATAAACTAGGGTTTTATCATAAGCAAGGTTTTCAATCTTAGCCGAGATTAGGGTTTCTCCTTAGCCCTAAAACCTTAATTTAACCGTACAAAATAATGAATAACCCTAATATTAACTTACGAACGGACTGGGGCCTCACAATTTTGTTGGAAAAACAAATTTAGATTGCTATTTTTCTAAAATACCCTTACATTAAATAAAGTTGGCTTTTCATATATCAATATGTTTTAGAAAATTTAAATGCATTAAATAGGGTATGTTGTATTCAATACTATCAATCTATATTAAATAAGGTAGTTTATAGTAATAACAGCTTACATTAAATAAGGGTATTTTAGAGAAATTAAAAGACAACTACATGCTTCAATTGAAAAATGAACTACAATTTGAGACAAACGAAAAAAGAAAATAGAACTATCAAAGTGGAACGGAGGAAGTAATGCATTTGTAAATTAAACCTGGCACACCCAATGTGTGTGCAAAATAGTGCCAAATGCATAGAAATTAGAAAAGGAGAATTCCGTAATTACAAAACTGAGATATCAAATGAATTTGAATTTCATGTTGGAAGTTGCGATTGAATTGATTCATATTCTAGGGATATTTCGTCTAGGTTGATTGTGAAAGGCACACATTTTCCCACAAAAATTCTCTGGACGTTGGCTGAGCGAGTCCCTTCTTCTGCCTTCCATTTGGTTGGTAGCTGATCCAATTGAATCTATAGATGGCTTTCGGAAGAGGGCTGAAAGAAAAGAAACCAATTAGTTATTTCTTGTCATTTGTATACCTTACAAATTTCAATAATACTTCTTGATCATTTCTACCAACTTAAAGTCGATGAGGTTAGGTACATATCACTTCTAAAAAGTTAGAACAACTTCTGCCTAATCTAATTAGAAAACATCCTGCTTCAAGCATATGTCATGGCTTGAAGGATATTATACAAATTCACAAGTAATCTTTTCTTAAATCCAAGCGATCTTTTAATGAAATTAAATTACTTAACTAGAGCAAACAATACAAGTCGGTTTTCAGCTTCGATAAATTGGTTGTTATAAGCATAATCAGGATAAAAAAATGCACCTTCTTTCAAAGAGAAGATGGCTTATTCACATTTCATCTGATGGTTGGAGCTGCAAAGTGAGTCGTGAAGGTTCTTAGCCATTCCCATCGAGATAATTATGGAATAGCACCTAGAGAATGCAGATCACCATCTTACATGGTACATTTTCATGTTCTTGAGCAGGTCTTGTATTTTGGAGTACATGCCAGAACTGCTCTGCGATGCCCATGAACTTAATCTTCCCAAAAGAAACTATTTATCTGCTTCAGCTTCTTTCAGTTGCTGCTAAAGATGCCTGCCTACACAATCCTCTTCTGACTTCTCAATCCTTGCAAATGCAGCTCTTTGTAACTTCTCTGATTTCATTTCTAGCCTCATTTGCCTTGAACGATAGCATAATCCTCTTCTGACTTCTCATTCTTGGCAAAAGCAATCCGTACTAACCTCTCTGCTTCCTTTGTGGCTTCATTTGGCATTAGCAAAAACAAACATATCAACCTCACGCGATGCTCTCTTGTTTATCAATTTGTTGCTTCTTTCTTTGTCTTATCAGCAGTTGCGCTACTTCTAGTTGTTTTATCAGTGAGCTCCTGACTAGCCTTTGTGTACCATACTTACCTTTCTTCGCCTTCTTCACTTTCTCGACTCAATGCAGCAATCCGTTCAACTCTGCAGAAGTAACAAGAACATAAGCAAAATGAAACAAAAAAGGAAAAAGAAACCCAAAAGAAATCCTTTTCTGTTGAGAACACCATATATGATGATGATGGGAAAGCTCCAATTGACAGAGACAAGTAAGGCCTCGAGACACCAGGAGGAATTCTTTAGTGCTAAACATGATAGACAAGAAGAGAGAATCGCACATTGGTCTCAAATGTTTGGGTATGAACAGTTCTAGTCCTCAAAGTTTGGATGAAAGCAAATGCAGTTCCTAATGTTTCATTTTCTTTGCAAATTTAGTCCCACAGACCAATTTTTGTCAATTACTACCGGAATCCAATCATGTGCAGACAAGGCTCGGTTTAAAAAAAATTAAAAAAATGCAAAAATATTTTAAACAATAAATTTTAAATAAAAAAAGGACTAATTAATCGCATGGTGATCGCATGAGTAATTTAGTTTTTAGCCCAGAATAAAAATTTCAACTAACAAAAAAGAAAATTTTGGATTAAAGAGTAATTACTTATATAATCAGCATGTGGATAATTAGTCATCTTTTATTGCAAATTATGGCTAACAATAATTTTAAACTTTTTTTTAAAAAAAATTGTTTTCAAGCACATGACCTAATTTCGGTAGCAATTGCTTTCATACAAACTTTAGGAACTAGAATTGCTTATGCGTCAAATATTTGGGATCAAAATTGCATCTCGAGATTGACTCCTCTGCATTTATTTAGGCTTCAGAACCTCAATAAAGGCAGCTTAGTGAGCAATTGGTGGTGCACCCTAGCACTCTTCTACTTAGTACTAAATAGAATGTGGCACCATGGAATATCCAAAAAAGTAACAACAAAAGCTCCTGAACTTTGCAAGATAAAAAGAAAGAGGAAAAAAGGAATTTTCACTAATCCAGCAAGATAATTACAGGCACAAGGCAAATCAGACTTAGTATGTAATCTATCCAAAAAACTAAAATGCATCAGACCGGGCTTTCACATATTAAGGCACGCCAGAATCAAGTTACTGCTTCAGACTAAGAACGGCACAACGGCATGTCGAAATAGGTATAAGAATTGCTCAAAGCAACATAAGTAACAATTTCCAGGTGAATCTGATCAATAATTTTTAGTTAAAAATATAAAAAACCCCGACAATTTTGATGCCTTTTCATTTTTTCCCTTTCTGAAATTTCCACATTACTTAATGTTTTCTCATTTGCTGCTAAAGTAAGAATATTTCAAAAGAGAGTTTAAGAATAAATGTACAACAATTTAAGAAAAAGGTCATGAAGAATGCTCTCGTATAATATATAGGTTATTGAGCATGTTGTAAGGACCTTTAACACAAATAATACCCAAAAGAAGATAATCCAAATGCAACCAAAGCATGCCTATGTACAACATAAATTCTTAACAAACTAATATAAAGATTAAAAAGCACAGACAAGAATGCAAGGCAAAAGCAATTTCCCTTCCATATTTTCAAATAGAAAGGGGAAAGAAAATGTAGTTACACGTAAAAGAAACCAAGAGTGTGTTTAATAAAACTGAAATTTGAAAACTAAAGTCTAAAATCTGAAGTCTGAATCCATTAATTTATTGAATTGTTAAGTATTAAATCTAATATGTTTGAGTGCATATCACATTCAATGATAAGTGAATAGCTTATCACTTAATTTTCAGATAATTTTCAGAACAAGTTTTATCTAGAAAATTCAGTGCCACTTAATTAATTGAAATGTTCAATTTTTTGTTATCAAACGGTCTGAATATATTAAGATCTGAATATATTAAATTTAAGTGTTGAACTGAATTATTAAACAGAACCTAAATATTATATACCACTCACAGCATGAAAACCGAGTACAAGGACTATAGTTACAAAGAAAATCGCCAACAACACATAATGATAACACATTACAGGGCTGTACAGCTACTGTAACATCCTTTTTCCACTATAAAAGAAGCTAGTAGGATTTCTTTGATGCCAACATTAGCTTCAAAGAAGAAAGACATCAGGCACATAGGAACCAAGTAAACTAAAAGCAATCAACATAGAATGCAGTCTAAAAGAAGTAAAAAAAAAAAGGTGAAAATAGGACTGAATAATGATAAGAATCGTGTGAAGACGGTCGCAATATAAACTTAAACCTAACAAGACTCATTCCTTTAAATAAACCAAATATACGTACATTAGCATAATAAACAAAAAACATTTACATTAATTAACTCTAGTCGAATAACTAAGTCAACAAAATTCCATCATAAGTTTCAAACTAAAAAAGAGTCTATGAGGATGGCATGACAAAAAAAGAAGATGAAGAAGAAGTCGAGGAGGTCTTGATCTAGTGATTAAGGTTGAGATTTCAAAATTTAGATGTACTAGGCTCAAATCCCTCAACTTCTTCCCCATTGCTTCTGAAATCCCATCTCCCTTGCTAGAAAAAAAATTTTAAAAAAAGGAGTCTAAAGGTTCTAGGTTCAAATCCCTTTACCTCTTTCTCATTTCTTAAATCTCACCTCTCCTGCTAGGAAAATTATTTTTTTTTTAAAAAAAAAGTCCCCTGCTAGGAAAAAAAATTAAAGAAAAGGAGTCTATAGACTTTTTAACTTTATAAATCCCCTACCTTATCCCCGCTTCTTAAATCCAACATTGCTCATTAGAAAAAAAAATTATTTATGCCCAGGAGGATGCAAAACCAAAAAAAAAATTCCAAGATTAACACGAATCATGGTAGAGACCCAATTGTACTAAAATTCAATTAGAAGTGAAACCCTTCAAGATGTTTTTTATTTAATTTTTTAATTGGGACATATACATCACATGAGTCAAATAATCAAAACAATCAACACAACAAACTTAAGCAAAATGAAAGGAAAAAGAAGTAGAAATTAAGAATTTTGCACTGGCCTTTGAAAGTTATGTTGCATAGTCTTTGATCTCCAAATTTCTAGTTAAATTATTTTTCATCATCTAGATTCAAGGGTTAATGTTCATTTTGATTTGGAAAACTGAAAAAATGTAAAAACCAACCCTACTTGAACCGCCAAAGATAGGGTACCTAAATTGGTTTTAACATATGGTTGAGGGAATAAGTCAGGTAAATATCGGGTATGGATCGGACCATGGTTCGCAAACTTTAGATACCACAGGTCCCTACCAAGGGTTTCATTAAGGCTATTCATTTTGATTTGCAAAACTAAAAAACTAAAAACCAACCCTACTCGAACCATAAAGATAGGGTACTCGAATTGGTTTTAGCATACGATTCAGGAAACAAGGCAGGTCAATGTGGATGCGAGTCAGGTCATGGTTCATAGATTTTAGATACCATAGTTCCCTACACTATTCACACACAAGGGTATATTTATAATCTTACTTATTAAAATTAAAGGTAATAGGAGAAGATCTAACCATCTTTCATCAATTTTTCATTTACGATGATGCACTTTATTATTTCAACAATACAAAGTTATTAACTTTTTAAACATGTCAATTACATAAATTTTTTGTCTTTTGTTGTTGTGAATAAATGTTATTCTAAAAACTTGTTTACTATGAAAATATGAGGATTGACGGTTATGTCATCTTGTTTAAAAAATGATGAATTAATAATGACATTTTTTAGACATTTAGTTAGCTTTAAATTGTCAATTATTGAAATGTGTTTTTTCTAAAGATACTGGAGTAGGTACTCACAGGTACCTAAACTAGGAGGCAGGTACTCAGTCATCTGGGTACCTTATGATCGTAGATCGATAACGGTTCAATTTTTTTGTCGAGTCATGTATGATCACAAATTTGTTCCGTAGGTCAGTGACACCATTAGTTTTCATTTTTAATTTCATTTCTAATCAAAGAAGGAAAAAGCCATCAAATGCATCATTCTTTATCGTATCCTATGTCGTATATGCCACAATCATACCTAATTATTATGTCTTGCAAGCCGTAGGTTCTCCTATTCCCTCAATTCAGTTTCTCAACCAGTTTCTCACACTTTCCCACTTGTAAAACTCCCCACTCCCTAGCTCCTTTCATCCACACCCTAATCCAGCTCTTCTCTTCCTTTCCCTTTTCATGCCTCACCCTACTCCGCCAGATCGTCTATTGGACTTTCTCCTTTTCCATTCCAATCTACTTTTCTTCATGTCTCTAGGCATTATCCTTCCTTGCACTCTTCTTTCCCAACCTATCCTAGCATCCTTCAACCTTCACCCTCACCCTACTCTAGCCACCTTATCAAACTGAGTTAGACGCACGCATGTCTAACATGCATGAAGCCTTCTAGTTCGCATGGTTCAAAGTCAAGAAATTGTCCCAAAACATAATGAGGGACTTGAAAATAAAGATTGGAAGCGTGTTCATCTCATTCAAGTGGTAGGGAAGTCACATTTAATGTGGAATTTATGTTGATGTTTAAGTCTTGAGTTATTATATTATTTTTCAATATTTTAGTGTAATTTAGTCATTAATTAGTGGTAAAATAATCGGCCAAATTAAGCCTCAAGTTGGGCCGAAATAAAGTAGTCTTTTCATGTTAGGTTTTGTGTTTTGTTAGTTTTTCCAAAGTCGAATTAGGAAACTTGTATTATTTCCAAATTAGATTAGTTTTAGTAGTTTAGGTTTTATCTATAAATCGGCTTCTTCTATTCCACTATAAAAAATCTTTTTGAGAGATGAATTAATAAAAGTGAGTTTTCCCCTTTTATGGAGTTTCTTGATGGAACTTGAGTTCTTTCTTAAACTGTATCAAGTATTTAGCTTGGATACTTGTGGTGTTCAAGGTAAGATGATCACATCATCTTGTTCTTTCAATCTAATAACCAATCCACTAGGTTTCTAGAGACAGTTTTTCTTTAGGTCTAATAAGGTAGTTATTATTTAATATCTGATCAAGATAGATCCTTTCACTGCCTGATCAACTTGGTTCTTCAAGACAGGTTCTTACTGGATTGAGTTCGTATCATCTTTCCTTCACCTTTCATGCCTCGTTCATTTCCTTTTTCATACCTAGCCCTTCTCTATTGGTACACCTTCCCTTTCTCCTTTCCCACCCACTTCATCTTCCCTTATACTTATAGGCCTTTAGGTGCTACGTTGTCCCATTACCTGCCACACTCTTACTTCCCAACCTCCTACGAGTAAATTTTCAAATAGTGGTGATTTTTCAAAAGAGTTCCAAAACAGTGAGACCTTTGAAGAAAAAAAACCTACCCAACGACTGCAAATCTTAAAAAATGATGAATGTACACTACAACAAAAATGACTTTTCCTGACATGCCTATAAGAACACTTGTTGGTTTGTGTCATTATAGTACTTCTATTATGACACTTATTATCAACTCAATAATATATATTTTAATTTTTTTTATTTTATCCGATATAAGAATAATAATGTGCCTTTAGACTACCTATTATGACACTTGAAAAAATGTTACTGTTCACAAGTTTTTCATCGTCCTCATGTGAGGTGCACGTGTTCCTTTTTCTTCTCCTACCTAAGTAGGGCAAACACAAATTCACCTCTTGTTTTCTCCTCCACCGCTCTTGCTCTCCTTTCTTCCTCTGGTTCTCCAATCTCCAATCCCTCATCGCATCCTTTCTTTTTCTTTCTCATTTAAATTATTCCATATTCTTCTCTTTCTTCTCGTTTTTTCCTTCAATTGCCAAGAAGGGTGTGTTTTCCTTGGGTTTGTCACTGCTTCATTCTCATTTGCACCTGAAATTTATATTCCTCCTTTGCTTTTAAGGCATTGCATAAATCATTTGCGGCTTTATTTTGGGGCCATTTGCGGCTTTATTTTGGGACCATTTGCTTAGGTTAACCATCTCACTGCTTTTGTTCTTATTTTCTTTTTCCATTTTGATTTTTGTAGGCGTTTTACTGGGTTTTGGGTCATCAATGAGAAGATTGCTGCTATAATCCCCATTTGTTTTGGGTTGCCTATTGTTTGTTCATTGTTTATTCTTGGTAAGGATATCTTTGGTTATGCTAATTTGGTGTCATTGCCTTTTATACCTCTAATAAAATTTGGGAGGATTCATCTTCCCATGTCTGTTGTGGTTTCATACCATTAAATGCAATTTTCTCCTTACTTTTTTTTACCGTTAAATGACCAACCAACCTGAACATTGTTCTTGGTGAAGAATATTGCAGATTTTTATGAATCTATTTTTCTTTATTCTTGCATTCTGCTTGCGGTCAGGCAACATAAGAAGTTCTCCTCTGGGTTACTCTGATTTTGGGACTATTTGCACAGGATAACTATTTCTTACTTGCCTTTTTATTTGATATTTGCAGTCCATTCTTCTTTATTTTTTCTGACTTTGTTATTATCTTACTTGACCCTTTAGTTTTGGGTCAACCAAAACAGAGGCACCATAGTAGAAATGTATTACATTTTTTTATTATTTCTTTAGCTTGTCTATTGTGGTTTGGTAATGCTAAATGGCATTTTTTCCTTTCTTTTTTGTAAAATGATCAACCTGAACATTACTTCGATGTATTAAGTGAGAAAGTGAAGAATATTACAGATTTTTTAAATCCCTTGTTCTTTATCTTTTAAAGATGTTTTTCCTTACCTTAGCTAATATCAATTGGCCCCTTGGTTGTCGGTCAGCCAAAATAGAAGCACCATAATGGAAATATATAGCTTTTTTTTTCCTTGATTCTTTAGCTTCTTATGCTTTGTTTCTTCCCCCTGCCCGCTGATGTTTCTTCCTATGCCCTTTTGGCTTAACTGAGTAGGTTTTTAACGATGCAATAGAAGCTTTGAGGGTGTCATACACGAAGATGAATCCTTTTTGTGTACTTTTTGCTACGACCAATATGGGGTCTGCAATGCTTGCAATGGATTTGGTATGCTGCAGTTCATTATTTGCCAAACTTTCAGACACTATGATGCAGCAAGAATTTGCAGTTCAGACACTGAAAGAGTATTTTTCCAAAGAGAATCACTGAACTCTCTGAATCATGCAGCTCACATTGACAAGGAGGACCTTGAGATCATGTTAAATCTTGGTTTGGAGAATGCTTTCCAAAGAAATTTGGTTTCAGCTTTTGATAATGCAATTTTGTATTCAAACATGTTGAGCGGGAGCTGCGCAAGAGGTTAGAAATTATTGGCTCTGATTGTATCTGCCCAGCAGAGACTTCAAGATATTGAGTCCGTAGTTGACCTTGCTCTAGATGAGACTGAAAGGATTGAATAGCTAGAACTTCTACGGTTGAAAGCCATTCTTGAAATAGCTCAAGAACAGCCCAAGCAAGCCCTAGAGAACTACAGGATTTTGCTAGCTTTGGTTCAATCACAAACCGAACTTCAAGCTCCAAACAGTAGTGAAGAGATAGGTTCACGTGCCTTTTTTTTCTTAGAGAAAAATAGAATTAAATGAAATGAGGTTAACATATTGTTGAAATTTCTCTTCGAGACTCCCTATGTACAAATATTAGAGCCTAAAATCTAGCACTTCCTTAGTTCTTGTTGTATGATACTACTACTAGATAAAGCTGCTGTTAAGTTAAAGGATATGGAAATATGAAGTCGGAAGTCTAAAAATCCCTTTGTTGTTCAGCAAGAACTAATGCATAATAACATTCTCTTGCTCTAGAGGTAAATTGTGGAAAATAAACTTCTGCCTCAAAGTTTCTTTTTGCGGAATTTGCAGGTAATATCAATTAGAAAATTGGAAGGACAAGCTTGGCTAGATTTGGCTAGAATCTACTTAGACCTCGAGACATGGCCTGATGCAGACATATGCATCGGCAAAACAAAGGCAACTAATATTTTCAACTCTCGAGGTTGGCATACAAATAGGCCTGTCAACGGTCTGGGTCTAGACCCGGACCCGGACTAGATCCGTGAATTTTTTGCGGGTACGGATAGGGATTTAATTCCGTTACCCGGATCCGGATCCATTTTGTCAAACAAAAAAACGGGTCGAATATGAAATATAGTATTCCGACCCGTATTAGACCCGGATTCGGATATAAATGGATTAATAATTTAAAATATATTTATTTATCAATATAATTAGATTAGGGTGATGTATTTGAGTAAAATCAATTTGATTTCTTTTCTTATTTGGTTTTTTTTTTGTATTAGTTAGAAATTAGTTTACAAATATATATTTTTTCTCATTTTTATTAGAAATTGTAAGTTTTTGATAATTTTTTCGGGTAGATCCAACCCCGATCCGAGACCCGTCGGATCCGGATCCGGATCCGGAACATAGAGTAGAAGACCCGTCGGGTAAACGGGTCGGATCTGGATCCGATATGATATGTCGGGTCCGGGTCCAGAATAATGAATTTCGGCCCGGACCTGGCCCGTTGACAGGCCTACATACAAAAGGTCTGAAAGGCAATTTCCATGCTTTGCCATTATTAAGTGATAGAAACTTTAGTAAATTCTGGTTTTAAAGTGACTAGGGAGTCATTTTTGGTATATATCTGCAGGTAAATCATTTGAAGCTCAAGAACAATACAAGGAAGCTCTTGTTGCATTCTCAGTTTCACTCTCCATAGAGCCAGATTATGTACCAAGCATTGTCTCAAGTGCTGGAGTGTTGATAAAATTGGGTAGACAGAATCTTCCTATTGCAAGAAGCTTGTTGATGACTGCTCTCCGACTAGAGCCGACAAACCACCATGCATGATTCCTTCTTGGAGTGCTATCCAAGTCTCAAGGCTTGAAACAAGCAGCCGCAGATTACTTCCAAGCCGTACATGAACTAAAGCTTTCTGCTCCTGTTCAAGACTTTGCTTAACGACGCATTGAGCACCAAGGTTCCAGAGATAAAGGAACTTCTATTTGGGACCTTAAATGTTGGTTTTGGCTGTTATATACTGACAGTGTAGACAATTAGTTACATTAGCTGGTGTTGGTTTTGGATTTTGATTAGCTATGTTAGTACTTGTTGCTGCCTTTTAGTTCCACAAATGATATTTGAGCATTGACTTTTGTTTTTAAATTACTACATGCATTCTGTTCTTTGGGATAATTTTACAAGTCCTTTGGGTATCTGATTGACAGAATGTATAGCAGGGAGTACAACCAGGTTACTTCTTTATTTAAAAAAAAAAGAAAAAAAAATTTTTGGCAGTTAAAAGTGTCAGCATAGCTCAACAACTTCGACAATATCCTGACACTTTCGATTGTCAAGAAAAGAGATTTTTGTTGGCAAATGGAATGCGATAATAGCATAGTTTTCATGACACATTTGAATGCTACGAGCCTATCCCCACGTTGAAAGGGACAACACTTGTCCGAGGTGTGAGAAAAAGTAAAGTGTCAGTTTAGATTATCTATACTGACACCTTTAAACGTCGTTAAAGGTCATTTTTGTTGTAGTGGTAACTTTTGATAAATAAATGTCTAGGAAAATCAAAAAATGCATTCTGCAAATGTAACTTTTGTGTAAGCTTTGCATTCACTGAATACATTTTATGCTTTTATGTTTTTTAAACCTTTTCAGAAGAGGTATGAAAGCTTCTACCATTTGGTAATTTCTTCTAAAATCTCAACACTTTTTAGGAATTTACTCAAACATTCCACGCCTTAACCCAAGCACTTTCATTCTTACCCTACTTTAGCTGCCTTTTTCCCTTTCCCTATCATGCCTCTCTCCCCAAGCCTCCCATTCTACCCTATGTACTTCACTAGATTTTCTATCGGTACATCTTCTTTCTCCTTTCAAATCCACTCTGCCCTCCTGTACATCTTCTATTCCACCATTTGGTAATTTTCTCTAAAATCTCAACACTCTTTAGGAATTTACTCAAACCTTCCACCCTTTAACCCAAGCACTTTCATCCTTACCCTACTTTAGCTACCTTTTTCCCTTTCCCCATCATGCCTCTCTCCGCAAGCCTCCCCTTCTACCCCATGGGTACATTTTCTTTCTCCTTTCAAATCCACTCTGCCCTCATTTATATCTCTAGGAGGTCTCACTGCTACCTTGCCCTACTTTGTAGTCCCCACTTACTACTTGCCGTCCCAATCTTCCCACCCTTTTGATACCTTATCTCCCCTTTTGTAGTCCCCATTTACTACTTGCCGTCCCAATCTTCCCACCCTTTTATACCTTATCTCCCCTTTTCATGCCCTCACCTTATCTTATTCCATCATCAAATACCGGTGGCTATTCTTCCTTAGCTACCAGTGTCCCCTCCTTCCTCTCTCATCTCCAATCCATCCCCACACTCTTTCAAACCTTTCCCTTGCTCCCGCTACTTCTAGACCCCTTTCCTTAATCCAATCACTTATGCCCCTATATGTCTTCAACCTTGGCAAAAAGCTTTTATTCAGTATAAGAGATTCCATAACCTTGCTCATAGGTAGTCTTGATAACTTATCAAAAAAATTTGTTTTTGAATTAGCAGAAAAAGGATCCATACCACATGATGAAGTGCAAGTATTGAATATTTTTTTCAATCTTGATTCACAAATAAATTATTTCACTATTATTTATCTTGATATATTGTAAGATTGTCATCCTATAAGTTTGCAAATTTCCAAATTATCTAACCAAACATTCTTCTTTCCCACACTATTCTTAATACAAATTTGACTCCTCAAGAATTTTTCCTGAAGAACCAAGTCGACCATGCAATGGAAGATCTATCTTGATTAGATTATGGAACAATGACTACCATGTTAGATCTTTAGAAAACCCATCTGTCGCTTCCCATTTTTTGAAAAATAAAATTATGTGTTAGAAAAAATGAATTTTTGATTAATTTTGAGTGAATTGAAAAAAATGAGTTTTTGAAAAATAAAAGAAAAAAGAGGGCCTAAAATGGAACTTAAAAAGTGCGACAATTTGATTCATAAATAATAGTCTAAAAAGGGTTTTTAAGAAAAAATAGGAGTCACCACTTAGTATCGAGTTTAGATGTACCAAATCACTTAAAAATGTATTTTTAATAAAAAATTACATAAAACTCTTTTTAGATGACTCCTGGTCTTTGAAAACAAGAGAAAAGAGTTCAAGAGTCACGGTTGAAGAAAGGGAAGACAAAGATTTGATAGAATCAAACCTAAAACACCCTTTTAACCTAGTCAAGGCTAGTTGTGAGATTTAGTCGAAAATTTTCCTAATCTAACCTATAAAACTTATCACATTTGAATGTTTCGACATGGATGCAAATCTAGACTAAAATTTAATTGGTGCAAATCACATTAATTGTGATGCCCAAAATGATTCTTAGAAGAGGTCACGAATATGCAAAGGATGAAACTTGAAAAAGGAGAAATTATAATGTATAGATAAATATATATGACCTAAAAAAGGGGAATGCATCATAACAGGTATGGGGAACTAAGATTCATAACTCAATTTTCTTTTTTATAGAGGGGATGAGAGCATGTTAAAACTAATAAGCCATACTCATTAATATCCCATGTTTGAAGGGTGACTCTCCTAACTTAGTCAAGCAAATGGACCTGCCTACTTCTAATTTTCTAAATGAAATGCAGACATAGGGATAAGAGAGATAATATATAGAGAAAATATCATGCAAGATGAGAAAAGATCCTAAATATGAAAAATATGTATGAAATGCGATAAATGTCATGCAAAAAATGTGAATCTAGCTTGGAAATAGCCTAAGGGGTCTAACATTGGATTAACCCATTTCTATAGGTTCTCACTAGCGTTGGATTAGTGAGAAAACGAGAAAAATGTCACAACTATTTTGGACTAGTGTGGTGACGTCATGCATTTATTATAACTAAATAAATCATATAAAATATAATTAAAACAAGTAAACACATAAAACACATAGAGCACATAACACATAAACATAATATCTAGATGCAAAAACCCTAAAAAAAGCGAATAAACACATAAACACATATAGCATGCAAGCATACAAGCAAAGAAACGCACATAAAAACCTAACTATTACATTTGGGACCCTAACTACAATCTAAAGGGGGAATTTGAAAAAATAATAATCTAACTATTACATTTATCTAACTAATTACATTTTGATAAAACTAAAACCTATCTATTATATAACCTAACTAAATACATGTCTTGAACATCTATCAATTACAAATTGGCATACCTCTCAACTAATCATCAAAATTAAATAAAACAAATGAAACTTAAAATGAATAAAAATGAGTAATTAAAGAAAAAGCACTCAAAACATGCAATTACACATAAAAAAAACATATATGAGCACATAAGAGAATTAAAAATAATGAAAGAAGGTACCTCCCTTGAAGTAGTGATTAAATGAGGTTGGATTTGTCCTATTTATACTTCAAAATTAACAAAATAGTCAAGGCACCAATTTAATTAACAAATAAATTATAAAAAAATAGAAATAACCATGAAATCTACCAATTAAAACATTTAAATGAAGCATGGTTAACAATTAAAAAAGATAGGCAAATTATACTTAAGAAATCAAATTTGTCAGGGATCTAATTACAAAAATTAAAGAAAGTTTTTAGGGCTAAATTATAATTATTACAAAGATTAGGGGTCAAATCAAAGAAAAATAAAATTTAGGGACCAAATTACAATTAAACTGGGGATCTAATTGAAAGAAATCTAACGTTTTTAGTGTTACAATAAAAATATTCATAAGTCCAGGGACTGAAATGCAATTTCCGTATCAGATCTCTTAATAAAAAAGGCCAACAGGCCATTTTATTTCCTTTGTGGGCTGAATCCACCCTTGGCCCAACTGAAAACCCAAGAGAAAGGAGAAAGGCTAGCCTATTCTTTTTTACCCAAATCAACTCAGTCAAATTTCATGGGTTTTCATACTCCAAGCCCAAGTCAAAATCCAAAAAAATAAAACAAGTCATTTACTAAAAGCCCAACAAAACAACATTAACCCAAACCTTGATTTATTTTACCAAAACCCAACATGGTATTAAATCTACCAAAAATTAATTAAGCCCTAATTATGTCCTAAGATCCATAAATGATCTACCCAAAAACCCACTTAAAATATGAAAAGGAGGATTAAAGCTTAAAAAGAGCAAAATTGGTTCAAATTTCCAGATTTGGGCCACAGTTAAATTATCTAAAAAGTCAGGGGCCAAAAATGAAAATTTCAAATATTTCCATGCATCTTGTTCGAAGGCCTTCTTCTGCAACTCTGTTTTCGCAATCTGGAAGCTTGTTTACCCAAAGTCGCACCAAACTTGTCTCCAAATTTTCGATTCAAGCATATGAGGCTATACAACCTCCTAACAAGATCACCAAGCATCAAGTAGGCTCTCCAACTCTCAAATAAAGAAGTAGATTCTTGGACAAAAATGAAACGGGAAGAAAGGAAGGGGAAGCAACGAAAAGAAGCAGCCATGCGCAACTAAAGGAAACTTAACTCTAGTCAAATTATTCACGTATCTGGCCTTCCCCTTTTTACAACAAAAGCATTGATTAACCATATCAAAACGCATCCATGATCAAAAAATCAAGCACAGCCAACTAGGCAAAATATGAAGACCAGACCAAGAAGCGATAATCCAAATGCTCAGGTTTAGTGGATTCAATCTTATACATGAGTTGGAATGAGCAAGGAGAGGATTTAGAGTTGTCTTTTCTGCCTTATAGAGTTGAAACCGTAGTGGGGATCCGTAAGAAGACGAGTGAATTTCTCCAGAAATCAAAACCCAGGTTGTAGACTTTTAGTGAAGGGTTGCGAAGATGGGAACTTTGGACTCAAATTCGAAAGCTATAATGGCATTTTTTCTAGAAGTTTTCTGAACAACAATTGTTTCTAGATGAACATAAATAGAGCAGAAATCAAAGAAAATCCAAAAGGACTAGAATTCAGATCGGAATTCGATCATAAAGGGAGCCGAACGACCAGCCCTGGCTCACAAAATTTTTTTAGAAAATTTTCTGCTTCCTTTTTTTTTCCTCTGTTTTCTTTCCCTTCTCTTTTTCTCTCTTTTCCGCCACCTCCCCTTTTGTTCTTCCCTAATGGCTGCATCCTCAACCTTTTAAATGAAACAAAAACCTCCCAAACCCTACTCTTAATGGTTGAGATGAACCCATTTTTGCTCCTCATTTTTGGGCCACTTGATGGCCTTTTTTTCAGAAGATTCTTGATGGTTCTTGCTATGATGAGGTGGCATTGTACTGCTAATGCTTGGGAATCAAAGAAAAGGCAGAAAAATTGCTCCAAAAATGCCAGATCTTCCCTATACTTCTTTTCTGTTACCCTATACAGAAAAGGCAGAAATTTGCTCCAAAAATGCCAGATCTTCCCTATACTTCTTTTCTGTTTCTTGGCTGCAATATGGGAGGATGATGCGCGCGTGTTGTGCACACGCTCGTGGGACAGATTTTTTTTTTTGACAAAACTGCATTTTTCATTTTCTATTTTTTCTTCTTTTCATTTTCTGTTTTTCCTACAAAACCAAGCAAATAATCAAATAAGGTAAAAATGATTTAAAATGAGATAGCGCTAAATAAAATAAAAACAAAATGGAATAAATAAAATTTTGATGTCTACACCATCTTTAACAACCTAATGGATTGGTTATTGGTTTGAAAGAACAAAATGATGTGAATCACCTTACCTTGAACACCACGAGTATTCAAACAAAATATTTGATACAGTTCAAGAAAAAATTCGAGTTCTATCAAAAAAACCCATAGGAAAACAAACTCGCTTTGATTTGAGAAAATATCTCAATTATTTATTAGCAGTCAATAGAACAGGTTACAAGGGCTATTTATAGCCAAATATCCCTACTTGGACAAATCCAATCTAGACTTGGATTTAGTCATTTATTCTATCCAAACTAGAAAAAGGAGAACAAATACAAAGACAGACATAGGCACATCTAACATGAGTAAGTTTTCTGCACAACATCTCACATTCTTTCATGAGAAATGCATCATAGGTCATGCCATGGCCTACAGTCAGTACAGTGCGAATGTTTTCTACAACTTGAATAAGTGCATAAGTGTTCAATGGTTGTAGGTGAATCAATGTGATGTTGAAAATATCCATTGAACCCTCCATTTGTGTCAGTTAATGCATTATGCACATTTAGGGGTCGTCTTGAATGATTAGCTTGAACTTTTGACTTGGGACCCTTCAAGATGTGAAAATACCCAGCATACAAACCCTTAACGACAATCGGGTTTGCATCAATTCTGTCTTGCACTATGCCTCTTCGCTACCCTGCCCTCACCCACTACTTGCTATTTCCTCTTTACTGCCTAATCTCCTTATCCTACCCTGCTGCTCTTGGCCCTCTCCACTTTTACCTTACTCTCAATCCTTTTCAACGCCTTCTTTCCTACCGCAAAGTCCCCCACCGCCACCCTTTCCCCCACCATGTCCCCCCTCTCCTTAACCTATTAGTATTATCCTATCCTTTTTTTCGTTGACTGTCACCTCCTCTTTCCTTTTATCCTGCCCCTTCTCTATCACTATGCCAGATCATCTATCCGAACATTTCTTTTCTACTTTCCCACTCTATATTGCCTTACCCTATGTCTCTCCACAATCCTACCCTACTACTTACTATTCTCACCTACTACTTGTCATCCTCTCTTAACTCAAAAATATCCCGTCCCAATCTCCTCACCCTATTCTGTTGCCCTTGGCCTCTTTCACTCTTACCCTAATCTAATCCCCTTCTTTCTATTCTAAGCCCCTCATCATCTCCGTCACTCCTGCCATTTCCCTCCCCTTAACCTAGCCCTTTCTCTTGCCTCTTTCAATTCCCTTCTAGGCATTCCCTTAATTATGGGTACACCCCATTAATTCTTTCTCACACTACACCTTCACGGCTTCACCCTCTCTTCAATGCAATTATCCTTGCTCACTCACCATATTCTAACCGCTTTTGTACCTTCCCATTCATGCCTCTCTTTCTATCTCTAACAATCTCCTCACTTTATACCTTGACCCCCCATACCCTTGACCTATTCTAAACCCCTTTCTTTCTTCTTTGCTAGTACCTTCTCATTCTTAGCAACCACCACCCATCGAGAGCACAGCTTATCCTAGCATCTTTCTTCCCTCTCTTTTCATGCCTCGCCCTCACTGCTTCCTCTCTCCCTATACACACATCTCACTCGCTCCCACCTCTCTTCCCTCGCTCTACCCAAGTCCTTTCCTCTCTTTGCTTAGCCTATCCCCTTCTCCATACCCTTACCTAACCCATTCCCCTTTATTTCTCTCAAGCTCATGACACTATTCCTCACGCTCCTTTTTACATTATGTAGGAATGGGCAAAATTATCTGCTAATCCAAAAATTTACCTACATTACAAATATGAGAGACTATAGTTTATTTGTAAGATTCAATTGTAGAGGTCATGATCTTATGTTTTATAGACAAGAATTTAATTAAAGTGAAATATATATTTAAAAATATATGCTACTTATTTCAAACTTTTATTTATTTTGATTTCTTTTAATTTTTTCCTTTTTCTTGTATTTTCTTTGCATGCTTATTTCTTGGTGGGAGAATTTTTTTGAGAAAAAAAATCTTTATTAAATCTTAGATGAATGTGTAAAATACAAAATTAAATTAGTATAAATTATTTTTTTTAAAAAAAATAAATAATAAGTGAGGCAAAACGGGTACTCGTTGATTGGACCATATTTCAATGGGTACTTTATAATCGAGTATCCGCTGATATGCAGGGCGGGTAAGGGTCAGAAAATGACTGACCCGCAAGATGTAGGTCGGGTCAGCCAAATGATGGATGAGGCGGGTACCTGATCCACACTCACCCCGATCATTATGCCAGCTCTTCCTCCAACATCTTGCCATTAGTGCCATGCCCACTCTGCTCACTATGCCCACTCTTTTCGCCCTTCATGCCTTTAACATATTGTGTCCCTAACGTCCATCCCCAAACCCTAGCCTCTCCTCCCATACATTATAGCACAAATACATATTTTGATTTTCTAAATAAAAGTTGATAGTGGATTATTTATGAAAGTTTATAATGTAATCGGACGACATCCAATAACCAAGTTCCCTAGAACAACTTGGATAACACAATGTTCAACCTCCAAGAAAAAAAAATCACACAATTAAGGTTATACAACCGTGACATCTTTTTCAAGAATTTTTTACTATAACCTTAGCATCTTCCTTCAAGTGACATATAGAACTGAACTCAACGAAGAGAGTTCCAAAATATCTTTGCCAAAGTAGCTTATGGTAATAACTAATGTATCCTAGTCTCATCAAACAAAAACTCTAGGAACCAATCTTTCCATTGTCCACCCACAACCTTATCTTAAATCAAGTATGGCTTTAGTTTCAACGTGGAGTCAATGACCAATAGAAAATCTAAGCCCTCTTTTACAAAATATATTCTACTTCACAAACAGATTTTCTAGATGCCTACGTACAATTTTGTTATCATGCAGAAGGCAAGATATCTAATTCTATTTCCTTCTACTTCTTGAGGAAATAAGAATTCCTTCTAAAGAGATGATTATGCCAAAAATGACTTCACGCTGCATTTCTTTCTACTTCTTGAGGGAATCATGTGTTGTCTATCGATATCAAAATCTTGCTTCATAGCCTCACATGATCTAATGAATCGAGTCAAAATTCCTAAAGTCGAGCGTGTTCATTAAGACTTTCAACCACCAAACAACACATGATTATGGTCACAAGAAAGATGAAGATCAAGACTAAAAAAATATCAAATAAGTAAACCTGCAACAGAACCACATAATTCACCAATAATGATTTCTACACTCTAAGAGATTTTTCTTTTTCTTTTTCTTTTTCTTTTTCTCTTTTCCTTCTCTTTTCCAAGCATAGCACTTACTGCCCACATAAGCTTATCGTGAAAATTGCATCATATAAAAAAAAAGGGTAAACGAAAAATGAAACAAACATGCACACGATTCTAGGAAATATCATAAGTTAAAAATTTGTGGAAAGTTATTGGAAAGAAAAGTGAATAAAAAATGAAACATGGAAACACATACGACAGAATTACACGATTCTTGAAAATTATTAGAGAAATTTAAAAAAATAAAATTTTAAAATTCACAAGCTTATAATAAAAAAGATTAAATCTTATATATACTAACAATGTATACACTATCACTGTTGAATTTATAACATATATGCGAAAGTTGAATTTGAAATTTAAATTTGCATATATGTCATGGATCTAACGGTGTTGGTCGATTCAAATTTTGTATAATTGTCATTCTTCCGATGTTGACAGTATAGACATTGTCAGTGAAGAAAAGATTAATCCAATAAAAAATTGATAATTTCAAAAAAAATTTACTTGAATTTTTTCCTTGGATAAAAAACCACGATATTTGTCAAAAATCTTGTAACCATTGAAAGAGAAAGAATATGATAATACTAAAAAAATTATTAAAAATTAAAAATTTACTGCAAAATTCCAAATATCATAACCTAATGAAAGAAAAGAAATAGAAAAACAAAATTTCACCTGGTTTCCATATTAGATTTGATTTCTCTACTCTTTCCTCCCCTTCCTTCAAACACCGAAACACACTTTTCTCATACATTTGAACTAACTGAATCAAGAATGAAAATCCAAAAAATGAAGAAAATCAGAATCACAATTGGAAAAAAGCATTCAAATTGGGTCCAATTTGAATTAAAATTTTGGAAGAAATGAATAAAATTGAAGACCTAGTGTGTGTCTTTGTGTGTGTATGCACGTTGATTGTGAGTAACTTTTGAGTGAATAATAGCAATATATATAGAGATTTCTTGGAGATTTCTCCAGAGAAAAGCATTTTTAAAAAAAATTTTCACTCTTCAATTTTTTTCTCTAAGAAAAAAAGCGGTCATCTTTTTTTTTTTTTTTTTTTTGAAATCTCCGGAGGCATAACAATTTTCTTTTTGATTTTTCGAATTCTTCATTCTTCAATTTCGCCAATCAGAATAAACGGCCATTTTTTCAGAATTCTTCAATGTTTTTAAAATCTCCACCGCTCTATTTTATTTTTATATTCTAGTTTTTTGATTTTTTTCCCCTGGTTTTAATTTCCCTTTTTTTGTTTTCCGGACTTTCCTAAATAAATAAGGTCCCCAATGGTGTTTGTGAAAGGGATGGGCCGTGTGGAAATTCAGGATTAAGCCTTTGGCCCAATTGTTATGATACTAGCTTTGGAATGGTTTCCACAATTTTTTTTTTTTTAAATGCCATTCTCAGATTGGACTCCATTCCTTTCTTTAGGCCCATTGGGTTAGAATTTAACCCACTAGGCTACTACCCCTTCCCTCCATAATTGGTGCCTTACTAGATTCAAAAAAGCTATAAAAAATTATGAAGGAAAAATCATTCAGCTACACCCCCTTGAGTCCTTGACCAATCCATCCCACCGCCGGCGACCAGACGCTACAAGTTCAATTGGGCAACCTCCTTCTCAATGGCCTCCGGCCCCAACTTCTCCAATCCAACCAAGAGGAAGAAGAATATCTCATCTTCACAACCCCTAAAACTTTGCGAACCCAAAATCTCCGCCGATGATGACGATTTTCAAGACCCTTCCCCCTCTCTTTCCGTAATCAGCTCCAGATCCACCTTAAAGCAAAACCCTTTTAAGCACTTGAATAGTTCTGATCTTCCCTTGCCCAAAAAGGTCAAGAACACGGAGCAAAAGATCAACCCCGGGAAAGAAAACATTTGGGTATCATCAAATCCATCCGGGCCTTCATTTTTTCGAGAAGATGATAAGACTATCGACGAATTTAAGCTGGATTTGGCCGGCAGCTGTGGGTTGGATTCGATTGAGTCCACCATAGATTGTCAGGCAAATGGGAAATTGAAGAACAATGAGGAAAGAAAAGAGTCTGGGTTGGAAGAAAGTGGAACGGGGCAGTGGGGAGGTAATGAGTATAAGGAAGAATCTGAAGGGGGAACGGCGCATCTGGATTTGTTGCTCAAGTTATGTGATGCTGATTCTGACCAGGATGTGGAATGCTCTGAAAAAGTTTCTACTTGTAGTGATGATGGCTTGGATTTTCGTGAGGCTTGTGGCTTTGAGGAAGAGGAAGTGGACGAAAGATTGATTTGTTGTCCACTTTGTGGAAATGATATTTCCGGGTTGAGTGATGAGTTAAGGCAAGTTCACACAAATGAGTGCCTTGATAAAGGTGAGACAGCAAATGAGGTATCTTTCTAGTCTGGTTTCCTCTGCTTCATCTTTGATTTCATTGTTAACGTGGATATTATGTGGTGGTTGATAATTCTCTGGAATTTCAATACTAGTTACTAATTCTTATTTACAAAACAAAATGAATTTCGATTTTTCCTTGCATGGTGATACATTAGCAATGGTAGCAGGAAAAAATCCACAACGCTTTTAGCGAGTTTTAAGGCTTTTTGCCAGGTGAGATGCTAATAAGATGTCAAAATTGTATTTTTTTTTTTTGCTATTATTTGTTGAGGCAGTGAATATTGAATGTATTTGATGAAGGCTGTTTAATAAAAGTTACGCTGATAGATTGTTAATCTTTGTCTTAGTTTGTTGATTTTATTGGAAGTGGTTGTCATCTAAATATTTTGGGATTGTTTTTAATAGCTTCTGATTACAGAAAAGGTCTATGATTGAAATTTTTTTGAAAGACTAAAAGTATGCCTTTGTTACAGAATTTGAGAAATCAAGAGAAGGCTACTCATATTGTTCCTTTTGGTGTTGCATGCCCGAGTGTAATTAGAATAAATGTTGTAAAATGAGGCGAATTTATAGATCTGATACTTGACTACCTTTCATTCCCCTAATCCTTTGTTTGGTTGAATAAAATGCTGCTAGGTGATAGGTGATGTCATTATCTCTTTTTGTTTTAAGCGACTGTCGTGGGAAATGTGAGGTCGCAAAATAAATTTATGACAAGATCACGATGTTGCATTTGCCAGGCGGCCGCGGTTCCTCCCCATGATTCCACAGCTTATCAATGTCTTGGGCAAGTTCTTGATGGCTCTCCACGTCAATCTTCTAGGAAAGTTGTAGCTGCGTTTCCCGTATTGGAATGGCTGCGCAACCTGGGCCTTGCTAAATATGAAGAAATTTTTGTGCGCGAAGAGATTGATTGGGATACTCTAAAGTGGCTGACCGAGGAGGTATGTTTACTCTTACTAATCAAAACCTGCCTCTTCACTGTGTGCAAAATAATTTATTTGGTTGCAGATGCAGGTATGGTAGTAGGATTTACTACTTACTTTGCCTGCCCAGAAAAATTTTACACAAAGATTTTGAAAAACAATGATTTATGTGATTTAACTCTTTGATATCATCTTAAGCAGGTAAAGAATGTAGTTTATTTGGCATCCTAAAGAGGAAAAGATCAAACTTGACCTGTGATTATTAGCTTTAGGATTTTATCTGGACAGGGTTGACTCTGTGCTCTTTCCCAATGTGGAATTAAATTCTCAGACCTTTGTTTCAAAATCCTTGGAGTTTATTTTCAGTGGGATCCAACTCTGTAATGCGGTCAACCGTGTTTGTTACTGCATGATTTGTCACTTACAAATCAGCTGTATGTTTAGTCTATTTGGACAAAGAATTGGACTTGGTTGTCCTGTTTTATACTTCCAAATTTCTGGAAGTACAATCTTGCTGGAGCTTTGTTTGCCAATTTAAATTGTTTATTCTCTAGGTGTGAGATGTGATCAACATGATCTTAAGCATTGGCCATTACAGCCATTGCATCAAAAATTATGATCTTGAAAATTTTTTTAAGCTTAATTTCCTTGGCAATTTAGCAGCCTGTTTTCTCTTTTTCTTGAGTTCTTTTTTTTTGGTATTTTTGAATAAATTATTGGTTATACTTATTACATTACATAAGCGGCTGTGTCTTCGATCTAAGCTCTTCCTGACGTGTCTTCGATCTAAGCTCTTCCTGACTGTAGGATCTTTGCAGCATTGGTGTTACTGCACTTGGTCCAAGGAAAAAGCTCGTTCATGCTCTTGCTGAGCTAAAAAGGGACGAGGGCAACCCAGTGGAAACCCCTGATATCCAAAATTTAGTTGTTGATGAAAGAAACAAACTTGCTACAAACAAGTTGATAACGGACTATTTTCCAGGTTCTGTTGCTAGGAGAAAGAGAGATTGCATTAGTGCCAAAGAACAGAAGGAGACACTTAAAAGTCACCCAAGTTCTGCTTCGAGGAGTCAACAGAAGAAAAATCGCATAAATGGTGTAAAACACAAGACAGTTCCCACTTGGTGTTGCATTCCAGGAACACCATTTTGTGTTGTAAGTAGTCTGGCATTTTCTCATGGACTGATTAATACTCTCTCCTTTGCTTAAGTTGTTTGAACCCTAATTTTTCACTGGTTAATGTGATGTCATTAGATTTCATTATACAAGGTGCATAACAATGAGCAGAATATAGGTGAAATGATTCAAAATCAAGTCCAGTGTTGAGATTTCACTTGAAGGATGGGGCTAACTAATGTTTCTCTGCATGGTTCTTTGCTTATTCAACTTCAATTCAGATATTTTATACTACAAACTATTACCCGGCTTAAACATGCTCCCACTAGCTCCATTTTACAGTATT
The DNA here is from genome assembly GCF_003713205.1 of Coffea eugenioides. Classification (NCBI taxonomy): domain Eukaryota; kingdom Viridiplantae; phylum Streptophyta; class Magnoliopsida; order Gentianales; family Rubiaceae; genus Coffea; species Coffea eugenioides. Next base: position 34,575,574 of record NC_040042.1, on the reverse strand, counting down.
CTACTAATTACTGGCTTACAGTTGCTGGGGTTATAAAAAATTTCAATGATATCTGCCTGAAAATAAAAAAAAAGGATTCCCTTCATGAAGTTCTTTCTGCATAAGTTTTAGTCCTGATGAGACATTTATGCTATTTAACATGTTTATGTTTTTAGTTGCATGATTTATTTCAAGATTGGCTTGTGTCACATTATTCCTTAAGCAATTCATCTGTAGCTTGGAGTAGTGATACATGAAATATGGTTCCACATTTTACTTCCTGGCCAGCTTCAGTTGAATCTCATCTTCTCTCTTTATTGCAGGATGCATTCAAATATCTAAGAAGAGAATGTTCTCATTGGTTTCTTACTCACTTCCATATGGATCGTAAGTATAGTTTCATGCATTTATGTTGTTACTTTAGGATGATGACCTTGAGAAAGTTACTTTTCCTGCTAAGTAGTGTATGATGTTTATTCTAATGCTGAATCAGTTAGAAGAGTTTAATAATGGTGCAGTTTTCTTGATCGTGATGATTTATTTATTACTGCTGAATTTGCATATTGGTTTATGCACATTTCTATACTCATACAAGCATGTAATTTTTTAATACCAATTTGTCAAGAAGAAGATATCCAGATTTCGCTATTTTACTTAATGAACTGTACCAGTGTTGCATGATTCTGTGTAAAGGTTAAAATTGCTCTAGGCATATCTTATTTAGAAACCTAAAATTCAAGTTATTGTTGGGCTCAATTTAACTTATTTGTCTCTCTATCAATTGTCTGTCAATGTCTTCTTCATGTAATGAAGGATAATTGCCATCTAGATCTGTTTTAGGCTTTTATTAGTTTTCATGTTGAGTTTTTTGGTGAATTTTGGAATATCATATTCTGTTGTCATAATTTAATTTTTACCTGGTATTGAATAGTGTAATAGCTTCTTGCATGGGTATGCGTTATTGTTAGTCTAGATCAGTAGCTTTGTCATTTCTAGAACAGATCATTCCTTTTGTCACCTCTTTTTTCTTCTTTGTTATTTAAGCATTTAAATTCCTTCATCTTTGCAGATTATCAAGGTTTGACAAGGTCCTTTTGTCATGGGAAGATATATTGTTCATCGATTACAGCAAAGCTTGTCAACATGAAACTTGGAATTTCTTGGGACAAATTGCAAGTTTTGCCCCTTAACCAGAAGATCAATATTGCAGGGATTGCTGTCACGTGTTTTGATGCAAATCACTGTCCAGGTGCCATCATAATTCTATTTGAACCACCCAATAATAAGGTGCGACCCAAAATATATTTATGATTTTGACAGCATATTCCACTAATGACCATGTCCTAGTTTCCTAGACTGATGCCCCGCATCTTTCATGCACCTAGGCTGTACTGCACACTGGAGATTTTCGTTTCAGTGAGGACATGTCAAAAATTCCAATTCTGCAGACATGTCCTATCCATACACTCATTCTCGACACCACATACTGTGACCCCCAGGTAATCTCCCTCATAAAATATTACAACTCTAGATTTCAGTTGCTGTGGTATGAGATGCAAGCTAATAGCTCAATATATTCTTTTCATTTTTTTTCTTTTTCCGATGAATTTGAAACTCCCATTAAAATAGTCAAAGCAGTAAGCACAACCATGAATGTTAATATGGGTGGTATACATGTACAATTATTTTTGTGATTCATGGTATTCACAAGCAATAAACTGCAGCTTCAATATCTAAAAGATAAATTGTCACTAAGCTAATGTCATCCCGATTAACTTTCTCATGGTACGTGGATCCTAATTCTTGTACAAACACTTGCATTTCATAAAACGTTACTGTCTCAAGTTGCTTCTCTGTTTTATGTTAAATTATTAATGTTGTCAAGGTTGTTTGCTATCCTTGCAGTATGACTTTCCAAAACAGGAGGCTGTAATTCAGTTTGTGATTGAGGCCATCCAAGCCGAAGCTTTTAACCCCAAAACTTTATTTTTGATTGGCAGCTATACCATTGGTACAGTTCTCTGTCAACCTATTGTTCTGCACCTAAATTTGTTGTCGGTCATCTTCTGCTTAACCATAACTATTACCGTCATCATTTTCATATTTCAATCTTCCTCAGTTTTTGCTTTTCTGATTGTGTTTTACTGACAGGCAAGGAAAGGTTGTTTTTAGAGGTTGCTCGTGTTCTTCGCAAAAAAGTCTATGTCAGTGCCGCAAAATTGCGTCTGCTTGAATGCCTCGAGTTTCCAAAGGAAGATGCACAGTGGTTTACTTTAAATGAACACGAAAGCCACATTCATGTGGTGCCCATGTGGACGCTTGCAAGCTTCAAGAGATTGAAGTATATAGCAAATCAATATGCAGTAAGCTCACAATGAATCTTTTTCTCATTTTACAGATACTCAGGGTGCATGGCTTGATACGGTATCTTATCTGAAAGTTTCCATTGGAACCTCAAATGAACCTACAACAAAATATAACCAATTTGGAACTGTGTAGCCTTGATCAAAGTGATAGGTATGTAGTTTATGGGGCAGGTGGGAACTTTACACAGCAAAAATAAGAGAAGATTACATGAGACCCTTGCAATATTGGTACAACAGCTACTGTTAATCCATGGCCATCTGAGTTGCTTATGCAAACAGGGAACTAGATGCAAATATATCTTACCTTTCTGTTTCCTTGGTGTTTTTCCGGTTTCTGCAAGTCTCTTCATTAAAAACACCAAGGAAACAGAACGGTAAGTTATCTTTGTACATAAGTTGGCTGGTCATAAATCCTGGAATATGGTATGTTGGGTAAATTGCATTTGTCCATTTAGGGCTTTCCAAATTCTATTTCCAGATGTCCTAGATCCATGCTTGAAAATAACATGTTGGACAGCTCAAGTAATTAAAGTTTGAAACTGTCAGCTGTTTACTTGTTACCGAGAACTTTTAACAACTTCAACAACATTCCATGTTATCCTGAATTGGTATTTCTCTTCTTTGTAGCATCTTTGCTACATTAAGTCCTTCTTTACATGCTTTGTTTACTAAGGAAGTCTCTTTAACCATTAATGAAGAGGCAAAAAGTGACAACAGTTCAAATCAAAATAAACAGTCAGCTTCAGAAATATTTTTTTTCTGTGTAAATATTTGACATTGTTTGTATACGAGAAAATTTATGGACATGTGCATTCAGATAATTGTCACTTCTTTGGCGAATTTATTCTTTCAATTGTTTGTCGCTAGAAACTTTTGTTTACTTTCTTTCTTCACTGTCTCTGCTATAGGCATGCCATAAGTGAAAATGAACCTATCACAATGTAAGATGGAAACATTTATTAGATACAAGTTTGACCATTGACATGTGAGATTAGCTTATATTAGTTTACTTAATAATGTACTTTCTGTAATTTGATTTGGCGTTAGTGGTGTAGTTGATGTTCTGTTGGATGATTTTCTTTGGAATTATTTGACTTCGTCATTTACCAAGGGAAACCAGATACTTCTGGGTGGCTCTTTGGGTTCCATTTGATTCGTGCCTGCTCCAGAGTACAGTTTCGCATCTATTTTTGTAGTATACATGTCCTCTTACAAGAAGGCATATCAGAAGCATGCCATTGTTCTGCTCTTATAAGTACATTTTCTAGTGACTAATTGTGACACTGATGCTAGTTTGAGAATTTAAAAAAAAAAAAAATCCTTTTGTTTCCTCTTTAGATTTCTTATATTTTTAAATCTTTTTCATTGTTTTTGTCATTTATTTTTTATTTTTGGCAATATATTAATTTCTATTATCCTTTTTTCTTCTTTAGGGTCGATTCAATCTAATAGTAGCTTTTTCTCCAACTGGCTGGACGTTTTCTAAAGGAAAGAAGAAGTCTCCTGGAAGAAGGTGGCAGCAGGGTACCATCATAAGGTCAGTCTAGTAATAAACTATATTTGGCCTTCTTCTTTTGCAATTTAGTTTTGCACGAGTTGTGTACATTATAAGTAAGGGATATACCTTGGTCTGGGAATCTGTAACACTTCAGAGTTGGTTACCAGATCATCAGATGTGGTATTTAATCTGTTAGACCAAAGTAAAACATCTCAATTATGGATGGATTTTATATCTGGAAATGTAGCTGATTCTGACATTTAGTCAAAAGAGTAGCATTTATTGATGCATTGAGGAAACTGTAAGTTTTCACTGAGAAAATTCAGTCTTTCAATTACCGATACATTTCCTACCACTAGGATCTGCAATTTCCTTCCTTTTTCTGGTGCACACCTGCAGAGGGCTAATTACATCACTTAGTCTCCATTGTTTGCAATATATGGCAATTAGAAGCACTTCTAAATCTTGTAACTGTTCACTTTCTTCCATTGCCATTCAAGTCACAACAAACGTTGGTTGATAGCAAATTTTTACTTCAGTCTAAAATGGTTCAAGGACATCTTCCTGTCAACTTTACCAGCTAATATCATCACAATATGAATGTGAAGAGCAAGACAGGTTCTCTTCATGGTCAAAAATCCGCACAGTAGTGGGTCAAGTGACTAAGATGATGCTTTTGACTTCGTAACTGCTGATTTCTGATTAAAATTTTCCTCCTCAGTTACGTTTTCTCTGATAAGAGGTCCTAACAAATTGACATTTTGGGTAAAAGGAAAACTTTCTTAATTTTGGGGATGCCTGGCTTCTTTTTAAGAACATTTCTCTGATAAGAGAGGAATCAGGACTTTGGTGTACTTTTTGGCGGAATAGGTGCAAAGTGGGACTTCTAATATTGTTCAATTTATGAGTTGGTTTGTGACAGACAATAACAGAATAATGGTGAATAACCACACGGTGTTTTCTAGTCCTTAGCTAATTTTGCATCTTCAAACAGTCAAAATAGGTTCCATGGTTTGCCCATATCACAAATTTAGACGTTAGTATGACATTAAATCCCAACACACCCTTTATACACTGGAATTGTGAACTGTACTGCTATTGATTACTTGTGTAATTTCAAATTTGGCTTATGGATATTAACATAACTCATATTTTCACCCCTTTTATTAGACTGGCAGTTTTATGACCAGCATATTATATCACACAGGGTAAACTGCAGTCACCAAGTGCAAGGATAGGAGCACTACAACTTGAGTGGAATCTGTTAAACTTTCTTTAGGTTTTTATTGACAAAGAAAATGTTCCTTTATCTATTTTTCAGCTATTTGACAGACCGCAGTGCTGGTTTGATACATTGAGGCTGACTCGTATAATCTGAAGAACAAAAAAATTCTAATCCTTCTTGATATATTTAGTATTGTGCTGGTTTTTAAGACGAATCATGCTGGAAAATGCCATCCATACCTTGTGGTCATTTTGAACTGTTTCACAAATTCAGATGGGGGGCATGAAAATTTTGTACCTTCTTGGTCCTGTAGCAAACTGCTTTGTATCTGAAACTCATGAAGGCTTTATCCTCATCTTCAGGTATGAAGTACCATATAGTGAGCATTGCAGCTTTTCGGAACTCAGAGATTTTGTAAAGTTTATATCTCCTGCAAACATCATACCAAGCGTAAACAATCATGGACCAGAATCCACTAGGACAATGGTCTCCCACCTCTTGGCTTAAGCTGCTGGCAAATGAGTCTGAGGTGTCCGAGAAAATGATGGATGTCTAGCACATATAGATGTCAGGTGATAGATACATTTGCAATTTTTTTGTACTTCGTTCACTGTATTATCTCGTGTTGTTCTTCCTCCTCATGTTTAGTTTGCTTGGTATAGAGAATATGGAGGTGGTACTAATTGTTTCTTGCAATATGTGCACTGTAGATAGAGAGCATACTTTTTTTTTTTTTTTTTGACGACACAGCGGGTATCCGGGTTTTCAGTCCGACTAATCCCCTTGCGGCCCGGGTGAGGGCGCTTCAACTCACTCCAAATACGATAATCACGAGACTCGAACACTGATCAATGCCTTGAAAAAGGATTACATGATCGGTCGAACTACCCCACAGGGGCAGATAAAGAACATACATGCAGGGCAACAATTTTGTATGTATGCAATGGTGCAATATGATATCTTTCCTTTTTCGACCTTTTATTTTGTTTTTATTTTTTTTAATTGGGAAGGGTTGGGCTCTAAAAGTTTTTTAGCACTCTTTTGGTTGAACCTTTTCTGTGCGTTTGTTGTGTGAGTCCATTCATTAATCACTTGGTTTTCCCATTTTAGATGGCTGATTAGATACGAAAACCTTAATAACTACCAATAACTGTCTCTAATTTCTCATTTTCCATCAAAATTTTTCTTGATAACCAAAGGTAAACCAGAAAACAATTTTCAGTTTTTTTTTTTTTTTGAATTTCACTTCACTTTCCTGCATTTTACTTTCCCACGCAACTTCCTCTCTATTCAAAACAAAGTTTGAAACCAAGGTGATTTGGGGCGTTGAAGGTTCATTGTTGCTTCTGCAGCTACTGCACCTAAAAGAGTTGGACGTTTAAAAAACGTTGAATACTGTATGTTTGTAGTCCAAAAGCTTTGGTTGGACATTCAACATCAACACCTAATATGGCTTGGATTTGGGTCTCTGCTCAAAGGGTCAAATAAACTTCAAACTGAGAATTTATGATTTTGGGGGGATCAATTTAAATATTTTCCTCGTGTAGTAGTTCTTGTAGCCGTGAAAACTTGTCACAAGAAATATGACCCCTAAAAAAAAAAAGAAGAAACATGAAAAATGAAAAAATTATTGTGCAATGATGAACCTCTGTTGAGGAGCACACTTTGTCCTTCAAGCCATTCTTAAATAATTTTTTGGTAATTGTTTCTCCTCGAAATGGAGACCCACTAACTAGTATTCAATACCGTTCTTGTGATATTGGAAAAAACTCTGCCCATCAATTCTTGCTACCTACTCTCTACCGTTCTTCCTCCATAGGAGGGAGATCTTGGCTTTAAATCAATGTCTCCCTTCCTCTTCCTCTGTTTTAATTTTATGTTTAATAAAATCTTTTCTAAGGTATCTTAATGAAAATTTTGTCTTTACTAGTATTTTACTAGTAAGAGTTTTTTTCTCTTCTAGGCTATGATGGTGGAGGTTTTGTTTAATCTTTGTTTATTTATTTATTTTGTAGATCTAAGAGTTTTTTGATATCTATATGTTAGATTTGAAATTTGTTGGCTTTTCTCATCAGATTTTGAGCTTGAACCAATTGGATATCAGATCTAAGGGAATAGACATACATATATATCTATTGAGCAGCTCATACAATTGGTTAAATATAACGGTTTGTGATTTACAGTGTAATCTTTTATATTTTTATAACTCTATTAAATGTGATAATTTTTCAGATCAAATATATATGTGACATGTTTGTTTTATGTATTTTTTGCCTTCAGTATAGATTGCTTTATCAAGCAAACCGTGATGGACGATTTTCAATTAGTTTATTAATAATATTGGCCTCTATCTTATATTAAAAAAAAAAATCACCCGAGGACCTCCTTCAATCAATATATGTAGATTTATTATTATTATTGGGCCAAATCAAGTAGGGCCTTGCAGATTTTCTGAGTTTTTTTTTTTGCCCTCCTCACTGTTGACTTCACATTTTTTACATTTTTTATTCTTCCATCCAAAAAAAAAAAAAAAGGGTTGACTTCACAATTTAGTCACTTATTGACAATTGACCCGGCATTGTTGTGTTGACAATGCCTACCGTAGTCTTCATTAAACATCCTTTGCTGCTCTGTCACCGCGGCAAAATACCTGACTAAATCGAAAGAATTTGACCATTAGCCTAAAGCATAATAGGTCAACTTAATAGAAAGCAAGAAGATAATTGACCGGTTAATTAATTAATTAATTTCGGTCGACTAGGTGGACTCAACATAAAATAAAAAGATACGTGATTGGTCAACTTTATACAAAACATAAGACAAGTGGTTGTTTAGTGCGCCATCATGCCATGATAAGGGATCACTTTCTCATTTGCTCTTCTACCAAATTCTTTTATTTTTTTTTTCTATTAAAAAGAACACTTTCTGATTGTTGTGAACTTTTCTTCTTAAATTTGAATGATTTCTTTGTGTTCCATAGTATATACCTTTCCTAACTGCCATGATAAGGGATCACTTTCTCATAATCTCATTTGCTTCTCTATCATATTCTTTTTTTATTCTATTAAAAAGAACACTTTTCTGATTGTTGTGACCTTTTCTCCTTGAATTTGAATGATTTCTTTGTGTTCCATAGTCTATACCTTTCCTAGCTGACTCGTTTTTGGGGAGTTGGCTATCAAGTGAAGCATAAGATACAGATCTAACTGTAGATCAGGAATTCAAACTTCTGCACCTACAATAAAATTCAAATGGTGTAGAGTAGTGTAACCCCTTTGATCTAAAGGTGGGAACCACTCTCTGTAATCTTCTTTGATCAGTTGAACCCTTCCCTAAAGATGTTCAAGATACTTAGAATGCTATCAGGCAAAATTTGGAGTCGATGAATGCTAAGTTCAAGACAACAGTTGATAAGCATCAGCAGGCTACCGTGTTTGAAGAAGGTGATATGGTGATGGTGTATTTATGAGCAAATGTTTTGTAGTTGGTATTTATGGCAAGTTGCAGCCACGGAAGTATGGTTCCTACAAAATCTTACGATGCATTAATCCTAATGCCTATGTGGTGGACTTGCCCGAGTTGCTTGGTATTTCCCTAACTTTCAATGACATGCCATTGTATTCAAATGTGCCTATTAACTTGAGGGCTAGTTCCTTCCAGTTAGATGGGACTGATGCGGCAGCTTGAAAATGCAAATTGGAGTAGGATGGATGGCGCAAAAAAAAATAAAAAATCTCGGATAAAATCGAATCTAGTCAAGTCGGGCACCCGAATAAGGGCCAGTAATAGGGCCCAACGTAGTCAAGTTCATCTGTTCAATTTATAGACTCAGATTATATATGATGGACGCCAATCGTTGAACCCAACATAGGACCCACTATAGAGTCAGATTACCTCATTTTATTTTATTTTAACTAATAAACGTTGTCCCTATAAATAAGCCAACCCTGAGATGTTTTTATAATGATTTCATCATTTTTATCGAACTTTCATGGGGTTTTTTTTAAATAAATTGAGAGATTCCTCTCCTTTCTTCGAATATTCGATTCAGATTCATAAAAATGTTATGTTCGTGTGATTTTTCCTGTGGATTTACGCTTCTGTATCAGTTTTTCACTTTCGTTTTGTGCTTCGATGATCAATGTTGTCAAGGAAATAGTATTGGCTAGTTGAACTAGTACAATTTTAAAAAAAATTAGTCCGTGAGCTTGCCTAGATTAAAGGCAAATCGATTTGTCTAATACTCTAAACTAGAACTTGTCTGAATGGAAATCAACCAATAAAAATGAATGATTGTGGTTGTTCCGATGAATCCAATATGTGATTTCGAGCTCAAGAATTTCGTCCAATCAAAGTGGGTTTTTTATTCGTGGATCCCATGTGTCTGTTTTAGGCAAATAATCACGTGGCTTTTTGTTTCCATGTGGCATATATCTCTATCTTATAGCCAATTGCCCCTTGTTCGTCATCATTAGGTTGGTCCCCCTATTTTAAATTTTGTTCAAGCTGCAATTAGGCAATAACCAAAACAAAGCCTCTGCGACTTTATCAGTTTTAGATTTTTTTTTTTCTTTTCCCAAATACTTCCTTTCATGTTCCTGAACTAGAAGACCCGACAAGACAGGCACGAATTTGTCAAGAATTCTACTGCAATAAACGCACACGGACGAAATCACTCCATCTTCATTGTGGGGCCGAGGACGGTAAACAAAGCCGGGCTAGTTCGAGCCCAACCCGCCAAAAACCCAATAAGCCACATGCTCCGTGATATAATCAAATTAAATATGAGCTGAGTTTGGATATCACTGAACTCAAGCTCGATTAAGGCTCGACCTATTCATATGTATAATTATATATATAACATATGTAATTGCATATTAAATGATGTATATAATATATAATTATACATATTATAACATCAGAATATTAATAATTTGTATACAAACTTATAATAATTTATAAATATTAATATCTCATATATAATTATATAGTTAATTATGAATCCAATATGAGTCCAAAACCCATATTAAATGATGAATCGAACTTGAGCCTTCTGACTTAGATCTGAACCTAAAAATTTGAAATGTCGAAAGTTCCATTTATTTTATGAGTAGAATTTGGGCTGGTTAAAACGCAGCTGGTGGAGCTCGATTGACACCTAGGGGACCTATGAAACTAGATGCTACAAGACCTTAAGTTTTCTTTTAATTTCCCAAGATTCCCAGTATGTTGCTTAATGTACAAAGAATTCGTATGCACAATGGTTGAACATTTGATTAGGATGTTCTTTGCAAAATAACTGCAACTATCAGGCCTACAACATCTAAAGTAAAAGTGCAATGTTGTACATATTCTGACGTTGAAAATTAGAGATTATTCTTAACTATTAATAGTAATTTATTACAACTAAACTAATTGTTTATTTTCTTTTCTTATCTCTAAATTTAAGCTCATTCACCCTTATTTTATAAATACTCTCAAAACACAACGTCTGCGTTGCTATTGTTACTCTATATAAAATCGATCGTAGAACAAATATCAAGGGCAGGTTGTCATTGTCATAGGTTTGTATCGTGTCCACGGTTCTCGAACTCGGTCGAGTTGTCATCGAAATGGAACTCTCCGTTTCAATATCGAAACGAGATAATTTCGAGATATATGGATCGCCGAGAACTCGATCGAGAAATTTCCGACAAGGATAGAAACAATCAAGTTATACCGAATCATCTCGAGTCAACTCGAATCCAATAAAAAAAAAATACATTTTACAGATTTTCTTTTATTAATTTTTTCTTTTTTTTTGTTTTACATATTTTTTCATATTATTAACAATTTTTCGAATATTGCATTTCAACGAGATCCCATCCGAGCTGCGATCGTAACTTTGAACCATGGTCGTGTCTCCTTTTGTGCAAATAATATTGCGTACTAGTCGTGTGAGGGTATAAATAGTTCCAAATAATTGTCATTCCCAAGCATCTAAAACAATTAGACTTACCAAATCATAATGCGTGCAGAATTGCTTTTATTCTCACCTTTATGAGATTGATGGAAAGTAGCTACAGAAGAAAGCATCCGTAATCATGAAAGTGATATTATCTAGATCAATTTAAAGGGTATATAAACCTCCTCCTACTTCATAAATAGTCACATGCCATAAAACTCCTTGGACTCGAGATAGAGACGTGGAGTTTATCTGTATGGATACTATATTAAGATGACATGTGCCAAATATTGCACCTGCTCCTAATAGGTTTACTAGATTATTAAAGGAAGATGGTACTTTATGAATAAAGCTGAAGTACCACCAATCTCATGATACAAAACGGGGAAAAACACAGTATAGGCAACTCCCGAAAACATCATTTGATTATTGGCCAGCTTCAGCCAGAATATTTGTATATGTATAGCATATTAAGTATTAAAAGCCTAAAGCAGCGTACAGTGTAGATATTGCACGAGAGTTATCTAATGTAGTAGGATATACCTTTGTAAAGTTATATTGCACAGATCAATAAAGGCAGATTTCTTCTGCAGATTTCTAATTCCTTCAGCAATTAGAAGTTCCAAAGGAAAGACTGATGAGAATAGTTTTCATCAAGATGTTGATAATCTTCGTGCTGACCATTGAAGTTGTGATCAACATCAACCTTGGTCCCTACGTGTGGAGTCATATACATGTCCTCATGCAGGTTGTCGAGGCTAGAAAGCATCAAATCATAATCTGGTGCGTTGGAAGTTGCCCCTGTTGCAGCTCCATTTGGTTCTAGCATACCAAGAAACGACCAATCCATATTCTGAAGTGCACCGTCTGAATTTGATGATATTGGCGATGTATCCTGATCAAACTGCAATGGATCATCTTCTTTTTCACCGATCAATCCCTCTCCCTGCTGCTGCTGCTTCTCCTTATTACCATACTGGTTGGCGTATTCAGATGCAACAGCTTGTATTTCAGCCGGCGTAAGCGTCCGACCCCCCACAAGATCAGGAGGAATATCCGCAAAATTGAACGTAGCATTCTTGCCACGAAGACAGAAGAGTGCAGCATCGAATGCTCGAGCTGCCTTTTCAGCAGAGTCATAAGAGCCTAACCAAATACGTTCTCTACTATTGGGAAGCCTTATTTCCGACACCCATTTCCCCCACTTTCGCTTCCTCACTCCTTTATACTTCACCTGAGCTTCCTGACTCGTTATCGAAGAGGAAGCAGGTGCAGACGACGAACAACTTGGCTTAAACATTTTGGACCAGCTATTACGTAACAGAGACTCTTGAAGTGATAAAAACTTGCTAAAAAAATTACCCCTTTTTAGATTTCGTAGTCCATGGATACACTACTAGTGATCAATGAGCAAGTATCAAGCACCAATCTAGAGGAATGAATGTCTTTGCTATGGATTTGACTGCTCATGTAACAACTCAGTGTGCATATATATATGTATTGCCACAGTCCATTTCCATGCCTACAAATTCTCCATTGTTGATTTTAACTTTTCAATGTCAAAGTGGAAGGACTACCCAAGCGTGTTGATTCAAAAGACAAGTCCAAATAAGCGTAAGAATAGCGTACAAAGACAGGCCGGTTCGGGGGGAAGGGATCGTTGGTGGATCGGAGGGCCTGGCGTGGCATTAGTGAGATCATCAATGAGGTGGGCTAAGGCTAACGCGGTGGTGAGGTAAACGGCCAATTTGCACATGAAGAAAATAAACATTGTACTTTGTTATTTAAAAAACAAAAAAAAGTTGTTGTTTGATAGTGACTGATTAGATTGTTTTTCTCTCGTGGCCCTATTCTTTGATGTTATTATGGATATTTTTGAGGATCAAATGCATGGACAAAAAATGTACTAGATCTTCAAGTGGTTTGAGTGGGGACATTTTTGTGGGTTATTTTCTTGATTTATTTCGGCTTGTCGCATTTGTTCTTTCGGTTATCGCATTTGTTTTTTTTTGGTTATCAATCTTGAATTTGGTTACAAGAATTCGATCAACCACAACATGCCTCGATTTCATTTATGTTCACAGGTTTTTGGTGTACAGCATTTGCCAAAATGAACTTGGTTTCCCTAATTAAAGTAGAGCCAATTGTTTTTTGTCTGCAAAAGTTTAACCTTCAAGTACAATAACAAATGATTAAGGAAGAATATCGAAATTTTAAAGTGAGTCTACCCCTTTTTGGTAAAGATAAAGAGTTGGACCTAGGCAAAAATCAAAGCATAGCTGCTGCTATCCTACACTCTTCTCTTACTCAGCCAATCAAAGCATTCTTTTGTTTTTTTTGCGTAAATTATTTATTACCGCCTATGGTTTTAGATAATGTAAGATGACCCTTCTAAAGTTTTGAAATAGCCACATTATCCCTTTGTGATTTTATGTAAAATAAAAAATCAACGAAATGCACAATCAATTACAACCCTCATACCAATCGCGCTTTAAAAGCTCGTGTGATAAAATTTTAATATCCATATAACCCCTTTACGGTTTATATAAATATTTACCTTACCCCGTATAATTTTTGCATTTATCCACGTAATCTCCTTATATTTTTATACAAGGTGATTAAGTCGTCGGTTGATTTAGCATTTAAGTAAGGGCACTAATGATATTTCAACTAACAATAATATTACATGGGTTATTTTTTGTCAAATTTCTACGTTACATAAAATCATAGGAAGTGAAGTGAACATTTTGAAACGTTAAGAGGGGTCATGTGGCAATAGATAAAACTATAAGGGGATTATATGCAGTTTACCCATTTCATTTTTGTCTTTTTCAATCAAACACGCAGACATCTGCCAGCATTTGACTTCTGAAAGCAGAGAACAGTACGTAACACATTTCGTTTTCCGTAGTAGTCATCTTTTCAATTCAATTTGTATGCCATTTATTCCTTGTGGACGACTTTGATACAGCGAAAGCTCAATCACACCTGGGACGGTGAAACACTTGGGTGAGTGTGTCCTTTTACTCGCCAGTTTACCACTCGTTTGCAAAGACTTCCCAATCGATTCGTACAATTCGAGCTAGCAATGTCCTTCATTACACAAAGATTGTTTTTGACCTTTCTTAGGTCTGGTTTCTCATAAGGGTTATGTTTTTGGCAACTTCTTTCTTGTGATTTATAAAGAAATTGACCCTATCAAAGCTTGCCTTGATTCACGACCTTATTTGACACCTGTACAATATGTTAGTCATTCCTAAAATAAAAGCATAAAAATGGGGGAGTTGGGATTTATGAATAGTGATCTTTTTTTTTTTTATCGAAACGATAGCTTCCTATACTATGGGGAGGGGAAGGGCCAGAAGAGGTTTTGGGATAATCCGGAGGGGACTGAACCACCACCGGACCAGACAGGTGTGCTACGCACCTACCTGAATTTTTTAAATAAGACCGCATTTAATTGTGTCAAACCTTACCTCCCACCCCACCAAGCCTTAATGTATTGGTGGTGGCACTGGTGGTTTATGAACAATGACCTTGGTCTCCTCAAGATGTCCAGTTCTGCAACTTTGCTGTCATATTTTCTGCTAAAAAAAAAATGCTGTCTGCTGTGTATTAGAAGTTGTACAAATGTGGTCCACTTCTACATGATATGATACTCCTTATCATATTGCCTCCTTCGCCAATTGTAGTATCCTTATTGTTATGCTCTTGCCTGTACACGACGGAGCTGGTTTTTTGTGTCTTTTTCCCTCATTTGTTGTCTCCAAAGTCACCGACACTCACTAACGGACACTTCCACCTTCCCTTTCCTTTCACGGCATGGAGCCGCCTCATCGTCCTTCTTTGCCAGGTATGTGCATTTTTTTTTGTTTTGTTTTGTTCTTGGAGTTATACAATTTGCTTCTATCTTCATAAAAGATGACTTATCCAGTAACTACTCGTATTTTGTCTTGTGATGCAATGGATTTGCTTTTTTTTTTTAAAAAAAAAAAAAAACAGAGAGGGAGAGAGATTTTTCCCATAAAAAAAAAAAGGGTTGAAATCTCTTTTCTAATATACTTGGATCTCTTGTTCACAATTTTTAGTGAAGAATTTTATGTATGAAATTAATGAATCCATCAAGTGGATTTTAGTATTGTTCACTTAGTTCATGATGCTTTTTTTCACGAATTCATGCAATTGGAGATTTGAATTTCCTTGATTTTTGGTGTATAAGACTTGCCTCTGTATTAACTTGAAAAAAATTTTATTTCAACATGGAATTTCCAAGGGAGACATCATTTTCTGGTAGGGCTTGTTCACAAGACAAGAAGTAAACATAGTACCATGGTCAAATAGTTTAAAGAACTAGCTGCTATAGCATCATTTGATAAAGTCCAAAAGTAGTTTTTTTTTGGTAAATAAAGATGCATTAAAATAAAGTCAAAGTCTACAAAGTAATAGTTAAAGTACAGAGCCCAAAAGTAGTGACTTCTTATTTGATTAACATATGATCAGATTTGACTACTGATTTAATTCAACTATGTGATTAGTTTGAATTCAAGTATATAAACCATATGAAGAACCATATCAGGGACATGTAGGTTGAAATGACTTAAGAGGGATGGTACTTCAGAGCAAGAAATCAAATTTCTCAAATTAAAGTTAAAACTTTTAATGCATGTGAATCATAGTTGTCAAAATCGCGATCCGGATCGTAGGATCGTACAATCCTACGATCCGGATAACCAAAATCGATCCGGATCGTATTCAGAGTCGCAAATCATATTAATCTCTGTAGGATCGCATAGAATCGTAGCAGGATCGGTAGGATCGGTAGGATCGTACGATCCTACAATTTTTTTGTAAATTTGTGAAATACGAAACTCCATTTTGCAAGTAAATGAAAATATTTGTGGTATATTTGTAATTTATCAAAGAATTGCAACCTTTAATTGCAATTAGGAGCTTTTGGTAGGATCTTACGATTCTACGATCCGATCCTGTGAAACTAAAATCGATCCTACGTAGGATCCCGATTTTACAAACCTTGATGTGAATTTGATCAAAATCTTTAGTGCCATATTATAGCCTCCTCCTTGATTTCTGATAAGAAATGAAAATGTGAGCAGCTAAACCATTAGTTGTTTAGATGTCCATATGAGGCTTGGTGGAATGTAAGTCAAATTTCCTCAAAGAGGCATCATATAAAACAAGGCTTTTCAATTTGTTTTTTCTGGCTATTCTATTAAAGAAGAAAAATAAGGAAAGTTGTTTAGCACTCTTGAAGTTTTAAAAATATTAATTGCCTCCTTTATTTTAAAATTTTTGTAACATCTTAACCCCAATTCAAAATATATTATTAGAATACTCATTTTAAGAAAGAGAAAATAATTTCTTTCCAACAATCCCTTTTGTTAACTTACTATTTTACAAAATTATAAGTATATTAATGAAAAACCAAAAACAAAGACAAAAAGTATAAAGATGTAATGTTGGTATAAAATACAGCAATCGGAACCATAACTAGCATGCTTTTTTAAAATACAAACACATACTAAAAGTTTATTTAAGATATTTTCAAACTACAAAAGTTTTTTTCTTTAGGATTTATCTATTTCATGCTCTAAGGTCACATAAAAATCAGGAATGGACCTGATGTTATTTTCTTTTACTTTTTTTTTCCGGCGAAAGGGTAGACTTCTTTCACAAAAGATATTGTACTTCAGGAGGTTGGTTGTGATTTTAAAACTTTAATACTAGACCCACTTCATTTTTTTGGATATGCTTATCGTTGTCCTTAGGGTACCAAATAAAAGAAACCTTAATTGTTTTGAGCGAATTTAAAGAATTTTATAAACTGATTAGAATCTTCATTTTTTTCATTGATGGATTGAAAATTAGAAAACAAAAACTGTTTAACATTGTATTTAAAACTTATTTGAGATTGTTTGAATTTTTTTATTTTTATCCAAATTAGTAATATTTTTAATATTTTTTAATTTAAAATATTTTTAAGCTGTCAATTTTTAATATTTTTTATCCAAATTATAAAATATAATATATTATTAGATCTCTCAACCCTATTAAAAACATATAAATTTCTATTAAAGAAGCAAATCTATCAAGTTTTCAAGTGTTAACTGATTTTAAATTAGTTTGTCATGACAATTAAGATATCACAACAAAAGGGTAACTTTGAAATGAAGTTATCTTTATTCTCCCAAAACTAGGTTTTTAATGATATATTTTGAATTGGGTTGAGAATGTTCCAAAATTTTGAAAATAAGGGAGGTAAGTGATATTTTAAAAATTTTAAGGGTGATAAGTGATGTTGTTAGAAACCTTAGGAGAGGTTTCTGAAATTATCCCTAATTTCAATAATATGATACTCTAATTTGCATCTGTATTTTTGGGGAAAAGAAAATTAGCCGTCGAGCTAAATCGTGAGTTTTCTGATTATTAGTGAATCTATGAATTAGGAGATTATTTTCTCGTCTTTGACTGACAATGTTAAGAGAACGTCACAATTGTTGCTAAGTTTAATGAAAAATAAAATATGTATTTCTTTAGCATTTTTCTATTTTCGTTTGCATCCCACGACAACTTTTGCTGCAAATGCAACAACAAACAATTTTCTCCAAGGTGAAAGTGCAAATTTTCCAATGATCAGAATATGAACTAGAGTTCAAAATGGCATAGCCATGGAAAATTTTTACCCAAAAAAAAAAAAATTGCCATGCAAAATACCAAATAGGCAGTGCCAATAGATTTGTTTACGGGAGAGGATGTTATATTGGTCGCATTACGTCTAATATAAGATTATGGTGGACATAAGATATAGGTAGATTATAATTTTGCATGCAGAAGTTTCAAAGCACAATATCCAAGAAGCAGAAAGAATAATTCGAAATATATTCATTTGGATCTAGTAAATGGAAATTTACGTGGTGGTGCTACAAATTTTCAGCTATTTTTCTTTCAAACAACAAATAAAAAAAATGAAAAAGTATGCAAATAAAAACAAAAACTAGCTTGCAATATTGGAGGGTTTAGCTTGTATTCTTACACAAATGTTTTGTTTTCGTTACTTATCAGTTAATTTGAATTCAAAGTAGTTGGAATACCTTTCTTGTAACTGGCATCTCTTTTTAGTTTAAATAGATTGTAGTATATAATTAATCTTCTATTTCACTTTTTATATCATTCTCTATCTCATCTTTTATTAATTTTCTTTTTTTTTTATATATAGATATCCTATTTGTATGCTTTTTAATGTTTTCTTAAATTTTAATAACTGATAACAAAGTAAAAAACAACATTATACAAAACGAATATATATATGAATATATATATATATATATATTCCTTTTTTCTCTAACTTTTTTTACTCTCTTTAATGATAAATTGCAGTATAATGAAAGATATGCCAATTGAAAGGTGGAACAGAAGATTAATATAAAAAAATGTACTATAGTGATTTGATGTATATGAGATAAAAAGGTAATTAAAAAATATATTCATGAAAAACGTAAAATTTTTTTTGCAGAAAACTACAATCCAAACAAGGCCAGTCTACTATTTTGACTATAAAATGGCAATATTGCCATTTTCTTGGATCTCAATTCCAAGGTTGGTGTTAACAGTTGATGAGCCAATTGATCTCGTTAAAAGTAGGATTCAGCTTTCAAACCAAACTATCTTAGAAAATGAGCAAGTATCTACCCAACTAATCTCAGCCGCATTTGTCCCATCCCAAATTTATCTCCTTTTCTGTTGTTTACATCCAAGTGTTGAGAACAAAGAAAAATCTTTTCAAAGACTTCATATTTCCCCGTGAATGTAACATTTACCGTTGTTACTTAGAAAAAAATTTCCATGTCACTTAGAACAATTTATTTTCTGGGTCCAAAGATACATAAATTTTTTAGATCCAAGAAATGTAATTACTCGACTATTTTGTTTGGACTAGTCCAAAGTTCATATGAACATGCTTGTGGAGCTTAGCCTTTGTACCCTGTACGAAAGTGGGCCAAACTTAGACAAAGAAGTACTATCTTTATTGTCGCAAAAGGCTTGCTGGCACTCAATCTGAAGTCAGAGAAAAACATATTCCTAGTTGAGTTCATTTTGGCCATAAGAATTATCTTTACATTAAAACGTGACTCAATCAAACCTTTTCTGAACGATGGACCTTATGGGCACGTTCTGTGGTAGAATAGTATCAGTGTAAATGGACTTTCTTGGCCTCCCCAAAGGGGCAAAAAGGAGGCTTGCTTTGTATCACCTAATTATAGTCTTGAAAGATGCACTCAAGACCCAATTCAAATAGCGAGAATATTAATTAGACAATCATGAGGTCATTAATTTGACTCATAAACTTTTTTTTCCTTTTTTTTTTCTTTATAAGGCTTAGAATCTTGCTTAGATTGGAAAAGAGGAAATTTCGACACGTATTATTTTTATTTGTATTCATTATTTAGGGTAATTGAAGACGAAGAATATTTAGGGAAATTTCGACACGTGTTATTCATTATTCATTTGGTTGAGGAAGAAATTGTTGATTGTAATTTGGGGTGGATAAAATATATATTGGACATTATGGAAATTCTCGTAGTGGAGGTAATTGTCAAAAGTTGTTTGGACAGAGTATTATTTGAAATATTATTTGGAATAATTACTGTAGCACTTTTTGTGATGTGATGTATGTGTGATAAAAAGGTAATTGGGAATATAAAAAGGTGAGTTGGGAAATGTATTTATGATACAAGCGAAATATTATTTGAGATATTTGTGCTATCCAAACACTCCGATTTATATTCTTGGTTTTTGAGAATTGCATGGATGGTTATCATGTGAGAGACATTTGTTGGCTTTAGCAATGAATAAGTAAACATGAATGGGTTCTTCAATCAAGCAGGAGTTAGTAATAGTAGCCATATTGTACATGAAGGGTGAAGCTCGTTTTCCCTCGTATGTGAAGATGAAGGTGGATATTAATTACAAATTAGGGTTGTACATCGCCTACACCCGAACATAATTTTGTGCGAAGACCATTGCTCGAGATGGCTTTGGACGAGTTTCCATCCAGAATTTGATTTAAGGGATATAATTAGAATTTTATTTATTAAGATGTGTTTTATTTATATTTTTTTAATTTCCCAATTTAGTTGGTTTGGTAATCTGATGTGATGAAAAATGATGAGCACACTGGGTAGTAGATATAAGCTTGAGACTCTAGTTAGTCTTTAATCCATTAAAAAGGCATGTACAAGGGTAAGTGCGATGTGCAAAACAAATCCGATTGATCCAATATTATAGTTTTGCCCCAAAAGTTTTGCCTTTCATATTGTTCCTCTTCTTATATATCTAAGAAACCTATGCAGTTTTGTTCTTGTTCTTATACTGAATTCTTCAGACTGAGCGTTTTGCCGGACCTAGGACTGCAAAAGAATTGAGTTAGATTGACGAGTCGAACTAAGTATAAAAATACTTCACTTATTGGCTCAACGGGTTTCAATTTATATGTTTTGATATTTTTTCTGAGTGTTACAGAATTTATAATGTATATTCATAATATCTTTATTATTTATGAAATGAAGTGTTCTCTTTATCTATTGTAAAAGAAATATAATACTTATTGCCTTTTTATTTGAGTTCGACTAGGTTCGAAGTCGAGTTCAAACCTCGAGATTTATATTGAGAACTTAATGTAATTTAAGCTTGGTAAAATTGAGTCAAATTTAAGTTAATTAGGATAAAACTTGATTCGATTCGACTCGAATTATTTTCAGCCGTAAAATGACCTATACTTTCTCGTTCCTTGATTTATCAATTATTCAAAATTTTAGTGTTATTTTTGTTTTCGCTGCGCAATCTTTTGTTAGTGTGCTAATAGATAACCTAGTACTACTAGCATTTTTTTTGTTGATAAAAATGAAAAGTCAAATAAGTTGTGTGCGTGTGTCGAAAGGATCACGACAGCTTCTTTTTTTCATTGATCCCAATCATGAAATACTATTCACAGACGATATCTTATTTCTTCACAAAAAAAATAATGCTCCAACTTATTATCCATCCTCACATACATACATACATACTTCTGCTGTTGACCCAGAATTTGTTTACCAAAAAAAAAAAGAGGAAATAATAGTAAAAATAAAGCCCTGGCATCTTCAGACAGTTGTTGTACAAGTATGTGCTATCACAATTGCAGTCCTACATCATTCATTGTTGATGAAGTTGGGAAGGTGGTAGCTGAACGGTTTGTGGCCTTAATTATCTTTGGCTCCATACTCCCACGATGATCAGATTGCTGACAACTCCAACAGTACCCAACTTCTTTAAGACTTTTCTATCAAAACCAAAAAGGCATTAATGTTTTTAAATTCAGATCGGTGAGTGAATCGGAAGAGGGATCGGTTCACAGATTTTTTGGTTTGGCCGTTCTGCCTGACCGATTCAATGATTTTCTATTTTTTTTAACAGCTGCTTGGGTAAATCCCTGAAAATTATACATTAAACGTGGAAAATCATACATGAACCTCAATCGATAAATGGAATTTAAATATTTATATCATCATAAGATTTTTATAAATTCATTACAAACATAAATAAGACTAATAAGTATAATCCAAATGCTAATTGCTAACCAAGTATCTAGAACACAAGAACTCACCAGCCAACAACATATTAAGAGCTTAATCTCCAAAGAAACATATTACATTCCAACACTAATTGACAAATCAATGTGTATAGCCTCTATGCCATTACTTTACATGTATAGCTTTTCACAATGATTGGTAGTATATTTTTCTGGTTTGATGAAATTTATTTCATGGTTGCTTTCTCTAAGAAGCAGAATTAAAAGGCCGAACTTGACTAATTTCGGTAATTTGATATTTCATCCAAAAAATAGGGTTCCTCAAACGTGACTGTAAAATAATTCATGATTTATAATTTCATCCTTATCTAATCAAACAAAAATTCAACATCAATTACAAAAAGAAAAGGATGAAAACTAGGGGAAAAAAGGATGAAAAATACAAAAAAAAATAGCTCAACATCAATTAGCTTTACAAAAAGAACACATAGAAAAAAATATTGAAAGGGGAATAATTAAACTCACCAAAATGGAAAAGGTGCTATCATGTATCTTCTGAAAGTTCAAAATTTTAACTTGCCTATTAATCGGCCGAGAAGGATAGCCTGATGGTCATGGATTGAAAGGTTTGAAGCAAGATCTTGTGTTGGATTGTTGGACGTTGGAGGGTTAGGAAGGAAAACAAAAAAAAAGAAAAGAAAAATGATTAAGTGGGGGCCAAAAACAGTGTTTTGAAAACCGGACCGGACCGGCCGGTTCGACCGGTTGAACCGCGAACCGGCCATGGCTCCGGTCCGGTTCAATGCCAGGTTTGACTTTGTCAAGAAACCGGTCAAAAACCGGTCGGACCGCGAAACCGCTGAACCGGATGTGAACCGGTTATTTCCGGTTTTTGAGTTTTCCTTTTTTTTTTTTTTGCAAAATGTAGTTATCAAGATTCGAACTCAAGACCTTTGTAATAGAAGACCAATGTAGTAACCGTTGCACTATCACATCTTATTAGTTTTTTTTGATAACTTATTTATATAAAACAAACACTCATATTTCTTTTGTTCCATTTTTTTTTATAAAATATCATCCTTTCATGACTCTTTCTTTTTAATCTTCAACACACACACACACACACACTCTCTCTCTATCATCTTTTCTTTTGCCACTCATTTTTTTAATCAAACCTCTTTATTTTTTATTTATTGATGTTTTCTTCCATATTTTAATTTTGTTTTTGTCCATTAAATTTAAAAAAGTTAAAAAAGAATTATTTTTCTTTAACCCAATTTATTTAATATCACAACCACTCACTTTTATCTCATTTTTTGTTTCTTATCAAATTTGCATTTCTATTTTCAATTCTCTTGATTTTCTTCGAACTCCAAACTTCCTTTTTTAAATTGTAAATTTAAATTCCAAAATGTAAATTAAAATTTAAGTTCACAATGTCTAAATTCTTATAGACGTGAATTTTGTATAATTTCAAATATTGTGATATTTTTGGATTGGATTTAAGATTTTTTTGATAGATATAATTGAAATTGAGATGAAATTTATTTGTTTTAACTTATAATTTAAAAAAATTATTTTTAAAAATCCAGGTTATTCGAAAATAGTAAACTTTTCATCATATAAAGTATTAAATTATCCATTACATGTCTTATTTTGTGCATATATATATTTATATAAATTATTTTTTAAAAAATTCATTGAACCGGGGTTGAATCGGTCCGACCGGTTGAACCTCGACCCTTTCACTTCACCGGTTCGGCATTTTAACGTTCCGGTTTTGGTTTAAAAAACATTTGCAATTGATAACCCAAATGGACCTAAGGGAAGGGTCGGAGCTTGAAGGACTGGCGGGCTGGCTTGCTAAGCTAGGAGGCTGGATCCTGAGTGGGTCCCGACCCTTGTTGGTATTCCTTCCAGAGTCAGCAATTCCCAAGCAAGAGTATGCCTCAGGCTACGAGCCTGCAATACGCTGACCTTTTCCGTTCAAGTTCACCTGCTGACTGCTGCTGGTGCTCGACCGGGCAGCTGGGAGACTTTGGACAGGGGCTTTAGACAAGCAAAATCAAGTCGTCATTTCCAATATTTGACTCCTTTTCTTCCCATGCGTTTTTCTGCTTCCATTTCTCCGAAAAAAGAAACCCAGTTTGTACAGATTTCCTTTTGTAGCGAGTATTAAAGATCACTGCAGTTTGCTTGTGCAATTTTAAATCAAAAAAACTATTTCTACTCTGAGAACTCAGGAGGAAAAAGTAAAACATGTCGAAATACTCATCGTCAAGGTTCGTCCTCACATACCTCCATCACATTAAATCCTCATCCCTCACAACCCCAGTTTGCCTTGCTAATAATAATCCTACTGCCTTTTCTCACTTGCTAACCCATCACCCAAAACTAGTTAAGAATCCCATTTTCTCACCATGGCTAGGGAATTCTTCAAAAGCCCATTTCTCAACAACCCCGAATTCAAGGATTTCCCAAAACCCAACTCAAAAGCTGCTGATCAACCCAAACCCCAGTATGCTGCCAAATTCTAGGAATTTTCTCGGGTTTAGGTATTTTTCTTTCACTAGTAAGAAGTATGATCTTGGGAAAAGGGCGGTGAGGAACCCAATGGGGGCTGTGAAGGATGCTGCTTCCAGGTACAGGGAGGCGGTGGGGCTCCAGATTGAGGCGTTTTGGAAGAGGAATAGTCTGGTGCTGGTGGGTGCTGGAGGGGTCCTGGTTTGCGTCTTGCTTTGGAGGATTATGTTTGGGATTGCTAATACGTTTGTTGGCCTATCCGAGGGCATGGCCAAATATGGTTTTCTTGCTCTTTCCACTGCCATTGTCTCATTTGCTGTAAGTACTCCTTCCCAAATTTTGTGATTTCAGATGATATTTAAGGTTAAGCATTCTAACTTCAGAACTCTTCTTCCCTGGATACTTTTTGTATATGTGTACTATGTTCAGCTTGAAATGTTGCATTATTTTATTTTGTTGCTCTTTTGATGGCTCTGGAATTCTCCAGTTTGTCAATTGGAACTTACATTTGTTATTCAGTTTTCAATTACTGAATAGCTAGATCTCTTCGTTTGTAAATAAGTCCGTTAATTAGCCAACTCATTGTAAGCCAATACTACGTTCTTTACCCTCTCGGGATAGATTCATTTTTAGTTGTCTAACAATTAATCCCTTGATGATTATGTCAAATGTTATTTTCATCCAAATTTTACAAAAATAATGTAGTAAGCATGCTTCTGTAATCCATGTTTTTTCCGCAAGCTACTAAACAACCTATTTTTGCATTGAAATTATCTTATTATGGACTATGGAGTGCAACACGTATCCCATGACAATGAGTATCAATGCATTTTAGACCTCTTAGTACCAGTTAATAGATGATGTTATTTGTTGTCGTCAATTGCATAAGCAGGCAAGCTCATGATTAGGATAAATTAGATGAAGCTCTTGAACTAATGTTGCACTCTGACAGTGGACAATGTCGTGGTCCCTGTCAGTGTGAGTCTTCTGATTGGTCTTTAGGATTCTACCTATTTTCAAATTGGAAAAAGAAAAATGATTACAAGAAACAGAATAAATGAGTCAGAAATTATCACATCTGCTATTTTAACATGACAACTTCCTGAAATGGTAATCTGTGTCACAGTTCAGTTCAAATGATGTTAGCCGTGAAAAGTTGCTCAGAAGTTTGTTAGGTTCTCGGTTATCTCTTTTTGGAGTAGTTATTTTGCTGAATAGATATTGTATGAACATCTTGATGTCTTAAATTTTCATTTTTCACGATGAACTTCTTTTAGTTTCTTGATTGATACCCTGTGTCATAAATCATTGTGCTTGTAGAAATGTCCTGGTATTTTCTGAAAATGTTTTTCAAGGAGTTTTTATTGTGCCTTTCAACTTTAAGATAATGTTAATGTTAATTTTGTTTGATTTCCCTGTAATGTTCAGATTTTATATCTTCGTTCAAGATTCACAGTGAATCCTGATAAGGTTTATAGAATGGCCATGAGAAGACTTAACACATCCGCTGGGATTCTTGAGGTCATGGGTGCTCCACTAACTGGCACTGACTTAAGAGCATATGTGATGTCAGGAGGTGGTATGACACTGAAGAACTTCAAGCCAAGGTTTAGGAACAAAAGATGTTTTCTGATATTTCCAATACGAGGTTCTGAGAGGAAAGGCTTAGTAAGCGTTGAGGTCAAGAACAAGAATGGCCAGGTTTTTTCTGAACTAGCTGACTAAGTGTTCTATATATAGAAGACGTTTTGATTTGTTGTATATTGCAAAACTGCTTTGACTGGGTTAGTGTTTGGTGGTCAATTTAGTAAACATGTGTATTCTCTATTTGTCATCTGTCAGTCATATCTCTGTAAGATTGGCATGTGTGCTTGTTCATAGATAAATATTGGTACTTGTCGTTCCATACTGTGTCCTAGTTAGAAGGAAGAGAAAGGTGCAAAAGGGTGAAAAGCAAAAGTTAAAGGTGTTGACGTTCCTGCTTATGATTCAGGGCGTAGTTTCTCTTCTTCTTTTTTGTGAAGAACATTTACTGTTTGATTTTCTGCAGTATGACATGAAACTACTGGCAGTAGACATCCCCATGGCAACAGGACCTGATCAGCGCCTTTTCCTAATTGGGGACGAAGAAGAATACAGGGTTGGTGGTGGCCTCATTTCTGAGCTTAGAGATCCTGTTGTAAAAGCAATGGCAGCAAGTAAGGAATTTGAAGATCGTGATGATCAGGAGGATGAGGAGGATGCTGAAAGGGAACTTCAAGAAGCAGAAAGAAAACAACGTGAAGAAATTGAGAAGCTTGAAAAAGTTGAATCATGACAGATTTTGCATCTGAGTTTGTTGATCACTTTTCTGCTCTTTTCTTTGATTTACGTTGAACTCTTTAAAGAAAGAAGAGTTGATTTCCTGGCAGCAAAGAGGAATGTGGCTTAAAAAAAACCCCTTCACAAGCGCTTCATGATTCGTTTTACAGATTATCTGTATTTTGTTAATACTCCTTGGTAGGATTGACCATTTATGGGAGCACCTGCTTTAGGCCTGCAGATTTCTATGATTCCCAATAAAGGCGTGCTTACCTGAGTTGGCTATGACCTAATACTCCCATTTTGACGGGTTCCTTACTAAATGGATGGAAAGCACCAGAAACTTTTGTAACTTGAGTGATTATGATGTCAAAAATTCTTTTAGCCACTGATGTTTGTATTTTTTAGGATCAATCTGGAATACGGTTGGTTCATGGGATTCCTCTTTCAAGATCTCCAGGTTAAGCCAAAGATATCAACATAGTGAGTATTGGTTGGCTTTTCTCTGTTTCTTTTCCTAAGTGTTAATATGCTATTTCTGTAAGATGAGATTTTCTTGCACGGATGCTGGGTGCAGCTAGACGTACCCGAGCTAGGTATATTCAATTAAGACCTGTCCTGTGTTTGTTAAAGAATAACCAGTAGCCCCTCTCGGCCATGTACATTATCTGATTGTTCCCGCGGAAATTTAAAATTGCTGATTCGGACTTACCCTTGTACAAGAAAATTTCCCATTACAATTTGCTTTTATATGTGTTATAATTTGTTAAATGGCCTGATCCATTCAACTCAAAGGGTTTTGCTTCTAGTGGCTCTTGCGACAATGATACACCTGTTGCAACATATGCCAGGCACAATTCATACGCAGCTGATGACACGTCCTTAAAAGTAACCGTCGCACATGCGAGATCCATCTGGTTTTCGATAGAGTGGCAGCTTGGAAAGAATATCCAAATTTAGAGCCATTACAAATACAGGATTGTTTCAAAACCCATTTCTTTGCCCCCCAAAAAAAAGATCTCAAAATTTTTTCCAGTTTTCAACACGGAAATAGGAGACATTATAATTGTAAAGAAGGAATATGTGCACGCAGTACAACTAGCTATACAAGAACATCACGAATTCCAAGTTCTTCGAGATCAAAGGACGGCTCTTGCTCTTTTGGTGTAACAAAGCTGTCTGAAACGTCTGCTATCTCGCTCTTTTGCTGGTTAGACAATCATCCTTTTCTCGTCCATGGACATTGAGCAAGGTGGCAAAGCGTTTACAGGAGAGCACAGAGTAGAAAAGCCCACTTTCAATAGACGTGCCTGCAGTTATGACCCAGAAATTGCCTTGTAACCTTCCTTCTCAAGAAGTTTAGCGATGGAAATATCTCCAGTCTTCACAATTTTCCCATCCTCCTATAAACAGAAATGTTTCAGTCAATACCCGAAAGGAACAAGGAGAAAATAAAAGTGATGAGGCTATCATTAAGAAACTCAAGTAACATAACATGACAACATAAATTCAAATGTGGAAGTTATTGAGATTCTCACAAGAATGTGGCATATTGCTTAACATAATATGCAGAAGGAATGGAATTCAGGAAGTCGAAGAATCAACAGGGTAAAATTAAGTGACTGCAAATGGGAACAATTTGTTCGTGGTTAGTTAATATTCTAAAATCCCAGCCACTGCATCCCCAAGTTATTTTCCTTGATATCATCATATTTGTTCTCAACTAACCAAGGGGGGAAAAATAACTGCATACAGAATGTAACACGGGAACTTGCTTACAAGAAGCAAAAGCTTGCTTACCATTACATGGATAAATGTTGGCTTGATAAACTCCAAAAGTCGCAGATAGTGAGTAATCATTAAAACTGAATTCTTGGGAGTGAGGAGTCCATTCACTGCCTTTGCGACATCACGCAGTGCATCTACATCTAGGCCAGAATCAATTTCGTCCAATATACCCAACTCTGCACCAAGAACCTATAAAAAAATTGAATATTTAGCAGCATTACACACGACATCACCAAAAACACAAAATAACTAAGCAGACAAAATACCATGGTAGCCTATCAAGCCAGCTATAAACTTGAAGAAAATGTGAAAAGAGAAGATCACAAAGATACTGAATCATACCGCAAGTTGTAAAATCTCATTACGCTTCCTTTCTCCACCACTAAATCCTACATTAACATTCCTGTTCAAAAAGTCTACTTTCATATTTACAAGCTCAAGCTTTGGCGCAATGTAGCCATAGAACTGCAGGAAAGAATAACATCAGTGTATTTGTCAGCCAAAGAAGCCCCAACCAAACACCCTTTTTACATTAACAATGCACCTGAAACAGTGTATTACAAGCTTAGTTGAAAACAAAGCAAGTCACAACAACATAGAGTTACAAACCTCAATTGGTCCAAGCTCCGGTTGTCCATGTTTTATCCTTCTAGCATTGTATGCCATGTTCAAGAAGTCAATATTGCTTACCCCTGGAATTTCAACAGGGGTCTGGAAGCTCATGAAAAGGCCGGCAACAGCTCTTTCCTCTGGTTCCATCTCAAGCAAATTCTCACCCTTATAAGTGACACTACCGCCTGTAATCTCATAATCAGGATGCCCAACAAGGACCTACAATCATTAAGTTTTCCTAGCATCATCAGTTAAAGCAGATAGTAGCCAAAATATCCAGAAAGTATCTACCTCAAGCCAAAGAAAAGGAGGCTTCCAAGTAAATCTTAACTAGATCGATGCAGAAAAGGACAAAAGCAAAAGAACGGGTGTTAAAAGGACCAAAAATAATAAATTACTAGGTAATCCAACATCCGATACCTCATTGAATAAGCATTCCTGAACAAACATTCATCCAAAATTCCATGTTATGGATAAATGGTGGGTACAACTTTTCACTTTTGAGTTCAATCAGTTAAGACTCCTATTTTATTTAGAAATTCTCCCAGACAAAATCTTGAAGTCCAAATTCATCAATAAGCAAATAAAGGTTCTACAGCACAAGTTCTATCCGTAAAATTCAAAAGACTATCGTGGAGATGATCTTATTTAAGACTAACTTAATGCAATTCTAAAAACAATAGAAAATATAGCTATGAGTTCAAAACAGCAAAGCTCAGCTCACACCTCAAAAACGGGGAAGAAAATAACTAACCTTGGCAAAAGTGCTCTTTCCAGAACCATTCTTCCCCATAACAGCATGAACCTAAAAATATCCAATTCCGGAAGATAGAATTAAGACCGAAACAAAAAGTCAAGAGAATAAATATCAATTTCAGTCGGAAGATGAAAATTATAAACGTAACTGCACCGCCCCCCAGAGAGAGAGAGAGAGAGAGAGAGAGTTAGAAGTCTAGAGGATACTTATATTAAACTGTACAACCTAGAGCACTTAATTTAATTGATAGGGTAATTTAGACCGACCTCGCCTCGGTGGATAGTAAGGTTAACCCCTTTGAGAACCGGCTGTTTTGACTCGGAGACGACGGCTGAGAGGTCCTTAACTTCCAGGAGAAGCTCGAGCGAGTCGCTGCTATGGGCGGATGATGACGCCGGAGAGTCGAAGGTTACGGCGCTTCTGACTCTCAGAGAACGGCGGGTGTTGATGAGACTCGAGCGGCGAGAGGACAGAGCAGAGACGACAATCAGTTGAGAATTAGAGACGACGGAGCACTTCTTGGAAGAAAATAGAGGAGAAGTTGAAGAACAATAAGGTGTGAATGGGACGAGCGCCATTGAAACTGGTAAGAGGAGGCTGCTGTAAGAAATCGAATGAATGATTAAAAATGGAAACGGAAATGAAGAACAAGGAAGGAACCCAAAGTTGAAAATGGTATATGGCTTTCTAGTAATTTTGAGTTTGATCATCATTTTTTAAAAATAAAAAAATAATAAAAAATCGAGAATTCGATCCTCGTGTCAAGTGTGATGCAACCTCCCTATTTATTTGGTTGGGCCAAAACATTGGGCTAGGCCTTGCATGAAATATGTAGAATGTTTTGGAGTAGGGAGGGTAGCCATTACTTCTCTGCAGTCCACTTAATCCTGAGACTATTATTCTGGACTGGGCAAACATAGCAGTCTTTTGTCATCGGTTGTACGATGATTTTTTTTTTTTTGGGGGGTAATGTGAAAGATCCATTAATTTAGCTGTAATTCCGATTCCAAGAATACACAACAAGGCACTATACTAATCTATATTGTGGGGGACAGCTAATTAACCAATATATTATTTTAAAATAATTTGATAAAAGAAAAAGGTAAATGTTATACACACTTCACTTTTTTACACGGCACTCCTAGTATCATTTTTATCATATGATTTTCACTTATTATATTTTTTTTTTACACCCTGCCGTCCGTTCCCACACCCTTTTGACCCCCCTTCATTTATTAGATTATATGATTTTAAAAAAATAGTGGAAGTTCCACTATAAAAAAAAAAGTTAAGTGCATATAACATTTTTCAAGAGATGTTTCAAAAAAAATTTTTCCAAGAGAGATAAAACTTAAAGATTCATGTCCATAGCATTATTTGCCATGACACTCTTTGATGGGATTCATCTAAAATAAAAAAATATGATTTGAAAATAAGTTTTAAAAATAATAAGAAAAATGTTTTGTAAAATAATGATATGCTGCCAAAAAAAACAAAGTAAAAAAAAAAAGGGTATGCGGCGTAACCCTAAGAACATGCGGAAGGAATTCAGGAAAGGAGAAGAAAAAATATAAAAAGTGAGGGCCAACAAGAAGTGGCCCAACCCAACAATCTTAATAAATACGTTGACGTGGTAAAGCTAAGCAGTAACTAGATATCGGACCTGAGCCCACATGTGGATCCATGATGGAGTACTTTTTCTTTTTTAAAAAGAAGAAAAGAAAAATATGGATATTGTGCAAAGCATCATAATGCCACATGAAGAGGTCAAAACAAAGATTATGAGCGTATTAGATTTCCAAATTGCCACACATCCATCTTTGACAAGAGTTCGAATTTGTCCTTACTTTTGAGGTCCAGGTGCTTTGCGCCCATTAGTCTGAATTATATATTCTTCTGAATTTATTCTTTGGTAGATTTGATTCAATAATTATGCTTTATTTAGAATCCATGATGAAAAGCATAACATGTTGTCCCCATTGCAATTAAATCACTTTTGCCAACAATTAAATTTGTCCCGTATAAGACAAGATAATTATGAGAAAAATATGATTTAGACTGCTCCACACGGACCATATTATTAAAAAAAAAAAAAGGAAACAGAGAGGTGGGGAGGCCTTGTTTGGATTGTATTTTCTTGGATTTTTTGTAGAAAAATTACTGTAGCGATTTGATAAATACGATGAAAAAAGGTAATAGGAAAATGTGATTACGGAAAACGACGTAATTTTTTGGCGGAAAATGGCTGTCCAAACACCCCTAAAAAGGGTGCTCCATAGCTAAGAGAAATTTGTCATTTCCATAGCTAAAAAATATATATGAATTTGACTCTCTGTCATTACCCTTTTCCACTTTTGCAACACCTCTTTCAAGCTGGAAAGACTTGTATCAACTTTTGAGAAAGCCAACAGTTTTAAAGAAGAGTGATGAAAAGAATTTGAACTTAGTTTACTCTTGATCGTCTAGTTGCAATTTCAAACGCGAAAATGGAGTTAAAACTGCTAATGAGTATCAAAATCTTTCACCAAAAAAAGAAAAAGAAAAAGTGAAAATGACTGACCTGTTTCATTCTTATGCCTACCAGAGCAGCAATCACCAACAAAAAAAAAAAGGGACCAATGTTTACAGCTAACAACATTTGTACCCTACGAGCCGGTCTGGTTGCCATCACTATATTGAAGACTGAAGAAAATTGGGAGTTTGCAGCAAGTCTCTGCCCCATTGAGTTTGAGTTCCATAATGCAATAATGATGATTGAGAAAGCTCCGTTGCTGACGCGAACCTACCTAATAATAAATCGTGATGTTCATTAGAGATTAACATTGTTCAAACCACCAGCCGCCCAAAGACTGATGTGCACCACCAATGCATTAAAACTTGGTCGGTGGGAGACAAGGGATCAATTTGACACAATTAAATGTGTCTTATTTAAAAAATTCAGGTGAGTGCGTAGCACACCCGTCTAGTCCGGTGATGGTTCAGTCCCATCCGGATTACTGCAGGATCTCTTTAGATCCTCCCATTCCCCATAGCGTAGGATAGCTATCGTATCGGAAAAAAAAAAAAAGATTAACATTGTCCAGCCCATGATCATGCTCTATTTTGTCCCATTATTGATTTTATTTTCAGGGAGCCATTGGACGTTATACCAATTACCACATCAAAGAAAAGGTACCAAACAAACAAGACAACTCAAAAAAAAAAAAAGAAAAGAGTGAAAGAATATCAAACAAAAAGCAAACAAGAAAATTGTGGTATTTCTTTTTGTGTAGGACTTCTTCCTTTCAATCTTTCTTTCATATCGAGTTGAGATTAAAAAAAGACGACAAAGGAAAAAGCTGTTAAATAACTTCAAGAACTCGCTAACAAACTGTTCAATGGATGCAGATTCGTAATGGTCTCATCAAACTAGCTTTTCTGCGTGGGATCTTGACAATGCCATCCATTATAACAGCATTTGGTCGGAGACGTTATATACGTTTGATAAAAATGCTGTCATTTTAAAAGTTTGTTCAACGTAATTTTACCAGCTAAATTTTGAAAATTACAAATTTTCCGTCAAATGGCCCTATGGCCCTTACTGATTGTGTGTTTATATGTGTGTTGCTAGGTTTGGTTCCAAAAATTTGACTAATAAGAATAATATAGTTCTTGACAATCCAATAAAGACAATAACTAAGAAAATAAATCAAACAGAGAAATACATGATTTCACGTGGTTCAATCGAACTGACCAGATTTATTATAACAGAAAGAGAGTATAAAATCAAAGAAATAATTCCAAGGACCAAAAGGCACCTAAAACTAAAAACATAACAGAGTTTAAATAACACAAAATATTTAAATGATACAAAGGTCCGTAACTTATTACTCTTTTAATTTGATACCTAATCAAAACTCCTTTCAAACTGAGAATTGAGTCTTCTGAAACTCTCTTGGTCCGATGCATATGACACTTGAGTTGATGACCTTAGTAGACTTCAACTTATTTAAATTTACTCTATTTATAACTATCAAGAAGATATATTTAAACTCAACATGTGCGCGTGTATATATATATATATATATGTATGTAATGCAGAACTTGTGTTAAGCCCAGTTTCAAACGGAAAAAAAAAAAAAAAACTATTTTGGTTCTCCCTAGGTACGATGGAAATCCCTTACGTTACGCTACCGCAACAGCTGTATTCAGGCGCTAATAACGTATTCCAGAGTCGTAAGTGGTAAAAAATGCTAAAAAGAAAAGAAAAGTGGTTGAATTCCAATGAGGAAATTAAAGATGTTCACATGCTTACAATCTAATAATAATATTGTCAGCAATAGGCCAATTGGAAATAGATAACGGTACTAAAAGGCACTAATACCGTTATCTGTTTCCAA